>NC_089766.1:20917555-20975777 GCF_040412425.1 Macrobrachium rosenbergii | reverse complement strand
TTCGTTCAAGGAACGAACCTTCCTCCGGTGTGCCTTAACATAACCCGGGAAAATCTTTGAAACAATTTGAAAACCCTTTGCTTACCATATCAGATCTTGATGAGTGCGAGACAGTAGAAATTACGTAAATACTCAAAGTTCATTGTAAAAGAAACCTTAACATAACATAATTCTGCAAAAATACTTTATTTTCTCTTGAGCATAAAGGAAAATGACTAAAATTTCATAACAAGTACGTTCCATTACACAATGCTCACCGAGAGAAAGAGAGAGAGAGAGAGAGAGAGAGAGAGAGAGAGAGCGAGAGAGATTATGTATATGCCAATAGAGAATGTGGCATTTTTTTAATGTGTCACCGGGAGCATGAAGTGCCTTGGTCTTATTAGGCAACGGGACTAAAGGCAGATTTTGGCAAAAGGAAACACGAGGATAATTTTGAGTAGGAAGGACTCACTGCATTAGTGAACATCGCTGGGAAACTTTAATGAGACAGAAGGTAGTATTCATGAGAAAAGACTAATGACAAAAAAGGCTATTCACCCAAACATTCCAGAATTACAGTAACATCCCAAGAGGGAATATCTACACACTTCGCAAAACTTACAGTGTTAAGGAAACTGCGGGATATATATAGTTAAGAAAAGCAGTTTATAAAAGCAATGAATCAGTGTCAGTTTCTATGAATGATAAATTATGTAATTTTAAAGGATAACAATAAAAATACTTCTATAAACATTACAAACCGGAACGGAATTGAACTAGAAAAATTATAGAGAAAGGAAAAAAAACTATAAAATTATTTCGGAAAGGAAAGAAATAGATTTTTTATCGAAAAGATGAAAAAATTGAATTTTATATTTAGGAAACTCTACAAGCACCTCGTGGAAGTTGTGACCTCAAACTCAGTCTGTTAGGCCAGTTATGCAGGCCGTTTCTTTCTCGAATTTGGACATTTCCTCCTCTCTCTGTACTTCCTAATCCGTCTGACCTGTTCCTTTCATTTACTTATTTCTTTATAGAAGCAGGTTTGCCATTACTTAAAGAACCGAAGTCCTTTCTATCTAAGAGACATTTGTCTTGCAGTCTCTGATCATGATTTGGCAGCCAGGTCCATCTCCACCTCTTCTTCATGAAAATGTTGAAATTCATGACAACAATTGTGCCTAGACATAAACCTGAGATTCTCGGTGGGCGACTCAAGAACTGTCTCTCAGAGTCAGACTTTAGATCAGGGACAACTCTGGCCTTTCATTTTGAGTCGAAGTCAAGTCAGTTCCCAGAGGAATTAAAAATTGCTTCAGTGGTCGATACAGATGCTTTAGTAAATGTTTAGAAACGCGTGGAAGTAAGCAAAAATGAACATGGAAGGTTGACATGCCTAAGGTGAAGGAAACGAAAAAAGTGTTGAAAAGAAAGAAAACCACACAGACAAAAATTTGGTATACTTGAGCCTTTACAATATTCCATAATCAAGCAAAGGAAATTTTGAGTGAACTCCGAACAAACGATCTGGCCAGGAATATCTCTCTACTGAACACACACACATGCAAGAGGATATATCAAAGACATATAAGCGACACAGGAAGCAAAGGGGACAGAGAGAGAGAGAGAGAGAGAGAGAGAGAGAGAGAGAGAGAGAGAGAGAGAGAGAGAGAGAGAGAGAGACCCTTCACTGGAATTACCAATCAATTCCAAGACAGACTTTTCCTAATAGCAAATAGACGTGACTGTGAGTGCAAGAGATGGATTGGAAATGGGAGTCTGTTCATTCTAAGGAAAACGAAATCCCGATTGACAAGGGTACATAAAACATAAGCAACTGACATAATTACAAAGGAAGCTTTTGTAAAATGATAAGATTCCAGCGGCAAAATTTTATAGTACAGAGAAAAAGATGCTATTCCTCCAGAGGGAAAACCGTCGAAGAATAAAAGGATTTGCTTTATAACAAGCGACATACACTTGGGGTCAATGGCTGTCAATCATTTCTGGGTCTCTCATTACACGGAACTGGCATCTGAATTCAAATGAATTTTCGCTCTCTCTTGATCTATATTTGCCTTGTGGCACTGGCGATTTCGATTTTAAGATGGAGACAAAAATCAACAAAACTGCAAAAGATGTACACGATATACCTATTTATTCATTCAATTTTTATCAACAAATATCTTAATTGATTATTGCAAAGTGTGAGTCGTACATTAGTGTTCTGCACTGTACCTGTTTTGATTTATTTAAGAAAGTCTTTTTTTGCAATTTATGAGGTTTCAAGAGAAACTTTTACATACCTTTCATTCGTTTTGCTCTAAACTTCTTTGTTGTATTTTCATATAGCAACTTTATGCTCATTGTTGCTGTTTACGTAACTCTTGCTTCCATCTCTGTTTTGAGAGGAGATCTTCAAGGTTCTTATTTCTTTGGTACAGTTTCTGTTCCCTATTTTTATTAGCGGCTTCCATTAGTTTGCCTTTCTTCCCTTCACTCACGGGCCAATGCTTCACTCTCCATAGCCCTGCTTCTTCTTTCTCCAAATATCAGACTCCTTTGTTACATCAAAGTCAAATTCCCAATTCCTCTTATTCAACTAAAATCGCAGAGTTTGAGAGAATCTCTAAACGAGGATTCCCTCACCTCTGCCAATATCTTGTGTATTAATGACTCCAAAGATGTCATTATGAGATCGCATTTCTCAAATGTCTTCAGTTTTTTTAATTTATGATGCCATTTTAGCCACTATCTATGTAGACTAAAGCAAAGACCTTTTGCCTCTTTCTTTCCAGTTTCCACCAGGATAACTTTTTTCCATTGCTTCACATATATATATATATATATTTATATATATATATATATATCATATATATATATATATATATATATATATATATATATATATATATATATATATATATATTTTTATATAATATTACTGCTGTTCGCCCCTCGTGTAGTTAGGTGTAGGAATATTAGTCCGATTCACCTCACAGAGAACATCTCTGCCTGCCGGTAATGGCAATTTAAAAATAACAATCCATAGTAGACAAATGGCGCTTGGAAAGTTTCTCAAAAATATGCTCATTAGGGACTCCTTTTTTACATCAATGACCCCTAGTTATGGTGGCCCTAATTTATTCTATGCATTCAACTAAAGGTCGGATTGCCCGGGTGGTATAAGCCCTCCTCAGGCGGGAACGGTCGAGGTCGGGTCAGAGAGATTCCAGCTTTCGCTGAACCAGGGATTCCGTGCAACTCTTTCCAAACGTATCTTAGTGAATTGGGAAGACTGAATACGGCTCCTGAGGTCCCTCGTTTGCGCAGCGACTCGAATTCACGGTAAGTCCGATGTTGTTGAAGCTTCGTCGATTGACTAGTACTTTTCTGTATTTCACATTTTTTCTTTGTTTTTCTTCTTCAGCCACCACTTAGGGTATATGTGTTTACAAAGTCTAGATTAATTTTATGAACCCCGTTATTCCAGTTTAGCCACTATGCTTTGTATGCCTAAAGAATGTCTGGAAGAACCTTTTTTAAAATTAAATTCATCTCAAATATTCAGTTAATCCAACTGGCGACCTTTGGAATTAACGACTGTCTTTGAGGTTAACTTTTGGCATCAAGTGGCAGGTTACACAATCTTGGTTTGCAGGGCATTGGAAAACTACGTAAATTGAATAATATATATATAACAATATATATATATATATATATATATATATATATATATATATATATATATATATATATATATATATATATATATATAATGTGTGTGTCTGATATAGAAACAACAGCATAGTCCTTAAATTTTTATTGTTTTTTATTTTTTTCCAGATATGGACTGTCTCTTTTGCATAAATATATGAAATGAAGTTGTTTATTCTGATGTTGAAGAGGCGGAAGAAGTAGGAAATTGTTTTATTTGTTGAATCAGCTTAAAGAACGCGTCCACAAATCTCAACTTTGTATAGAACGAAACCCTTTCCGTAGAAAACATATTCTCAATATCAGTCGCATAAATCACTCTGGACAGAGCTTCTGAATGCCATATGAGACTTATATTGCTGTAATATCCTCTGTTGTCGCTTGAAATACCCTCCGGAGACATGTCATGACTCATAGCTCGGAAATGGCACCATCAAGTTTTTTCGTTTTTCTCAGCGGAAGAGGCTGGGTGGTTCTTGGTAATTCCCTTTCTGTATTTCTCCCCTGGCAGCGGTGGGATGGGACTAAAAGACTGACAGGTTTCATTCAGCTTTCGTGGTTTCTCATTCCACTGGGCACATCTTAGCGAATGCTGAGTCACGCATCGGACTTTAGTCTGAGATCAAACGCAGGCAGGGATTTAGTCTTCTGTTGTGATATTCCTACTCCAAGAAATGAAAATCAAACGAAAATTTCTACTTCTCTCTCTCTCTCTCTCTCTCTCTCTCTCTCTCTCTCTCTCTCTCTCTCTCTCTCTCTCATACATCTATGAATCAACTGATTCCTATTAACTTTTGATGCTTATCCACATGAAGGTTATTCGGCTGTATAAGTGACAAATGAACGATAGTGTTTTCTGAGCTAGACACTTTATCTTGTTTGTTCTGTTGACAAGGCTCTATCTCTGACGCTTGTCTATTTCACCACCACACTGGTAAGTGCTGTCTGGGGAACGATACAAAGTTTGCTTGTTACGGCTCTGATAGCTTTCATTCCTTCCATATTTATCTCGAAGCAAATTGGTTAATGCTCCTTTCGGCTTTCCGCTTATTGAACTGTTTATTTATTATTTCGTATTAATATTTATAAATTATATATTTATTCGTTTCTTTATTCTTTTCAATATTTCCTAATCACCTTAGATCTAGAGGGGTACGGTTTAAAACTATATTTAAGAAACAGCGGTGATTAAAATGGTGTGAAGTAGGAGTCCTTTGATAAGCATGTTTGACTATCTCTCTCTCTCTCTCTCTCTCTCTCTCTCTCTCTCTCTCTCTCTCTCTCTCTCTCTCTCTCTCTCCTGGGTTAATGCAATAAAAAGACTGGCTCAGCCAATCATTTTTATTGAATGAAGGTGACAGAGCTTTTGCTTCCTGGAACATCTAAACCATTTTTTTTTACTCAAGATGGAATCAATCTCGCGTCCCTGGGAATACTCTGGCTTTGCTCATAATTGAATTTGACGTCCATCTTTTGATCGCAGCCATGCGCGTTTCCGGAAGAGAGAGAGAGAGAGAGAGAGAGAGAGAGAGAGAGAGAGAGAGAGAGAGAGAGATAGGCTCGTTATGAACGAATATGAGTGAAGAACAGACTACAAGCAAGAAATAGACATTAGCAACATCATAGTTATCAGAGAAATATGCGAGATAATACCATTATTCTTCATCCTAAACTGAATGCAAATGGGGGAAGGGAGATGACCACAAGAGGAAAGCTGAAAGTTCCGGAACTGAGGTCCCACGCCCCTTCCGATTCACTGAATTAGGAGTTTGAAAGTCAGTCACTCTCTCTCTCTCTCTCTCTCTCTCTCTCTCTTCTCTCTCTCTCTCTCTCTCTCTCTTGTGCAGGCACATTTCAACTCGAAATAAGAAAGTGGGAAGTAGAACAATTATAACTACATAAAAATCATTTCTAAAAACGAGCCCTAGAAAATGGAAGCCAAACTTTTGTCACTTCTTGATGCTTAGGTGTGCGGATGCCGATCCTTTTATATCTTCCATTGAGAAAATTATGTTCTCTAAAAACTGGTTTTTTTTTTTTTATGAACCATATCTCCGTATACTCTAGGGATACATTTCTTTAAAACAGCCTGGCGTTAATAAGTTCTCCGGAGAACTGTCAAGAAAGCAAACTTATTATGTTCAAGATATCTGTTCTGGTGACCTGCCTATGGAAGCTGTGCAGTGCATCATTGCGAGGCTTTCGATTGATAGTGGATGCAGTCCTTATCTTTGTGCCGCTTACACGGCGCAGTCGATTTCTCAGTATATAGCATTACTTCCTGTCCATCTGTCTCTGTTAACAATTATCTGCGTCACTCACCCTTCACTGTCGTATACTTAGTCCCATTCTTCTGATATCTTCTTGCTTTCCTGTCCCTCGCCTATTTTCCTCTCCTCCCTCTGAATGCTTGTTTGCTTGTTCGTTTGTGGATTAACTGATACCAACTTACAGCTGCTCCCTGAGATTACATCAAACAAATTGCTTGTGTGATAGACAAAAGATATTGCAGGCGTCGAGAAGAGGCTGACGAGAACAGCTCAAGAGTTCTGAGGCTTTAGTTAGTCAGGGAAGATCTTTCAAGATGAAACGAAGAGGTCCGATTTCATCTTTGATGTCCTGGTTCTCTCTCTCTCTCTCTCTCTCTCTCTCTCTCTCTCTCTCTCTCTCTCTCTCTCTCTCTCTCTCTCTCTCTAACATCCACACTCACACACGCTTATTTGAATATACTTGTGACGACAACGAGTCCACTAATTTTGAGGATTGCCTCCCAACTAGACTGCGCCTGTGTGTGTGCTTGTGAGAGAGAGAGAGAGAGAGAGAGAGAGAGAGAGAGAGAGAGAGAGAGAGAGAGGGAGAGAGGTGGGGGGAGAGAGAGGACATCCACGTTTCAGGTCAGGAGGGCTTGTACATCGCATATTTTATTACAATCATGTCATTGCAATGAACAGTCCTGCTGACCCTCTTACCCTATCCTAACTGCCTGTTTCTGTACAGCCACATAAGTATTTGATTATCTAAAGTAAAGATTTGTTAACTTTCTTGGAGTTACAGAGTCCGTTTCCTATTCAGTGGCTAAAACAAACCATTCAAAGACTAATATAACCTGATGGCTTCAAGCTAAATTTGGTGACATTTTGTATTCTGTTGCCTCCTAATTCTCTACGTTTCTTTCATTCAGTGTTTTCATGGGTTGGCAGATACCAGATGTACAGAAGATCAAAATGAAAGTTACTCTAGTCTGTGCAAGGTGTTCTGCTCTGAGGATTCCATTCAACCAATCCCCATCTCCCCAAACACCCAAACTAATCCCCACCAGACCTTGAGGCAGAACCTTCCGATTCAGAGGAGCTATTTATTGCAAGTGCCGAATCTTCATGGTGTCCCCAACTAATAATCATTAGTTATAACAGGCGGTATAATGTCCAAGCTTTCATTGTATATGACCCATACGGATACAACATGTATGATGAATGATGCTGATTGTAGAAAAAAGTTGATTTTTCTTGCATACATTGCCGTTTTGTATATCATACTTCCATTTCTTAGGGACTTTGGTTTCTTTTCTTATTTTTCTGCGCATTTTAGAAAATAACGAATACATAAATATAACAAGCAGAAGCAAGAAAGCATGTGACAAAGGACATAAAGTAGGAGAAAATTATGATGAGAGAACTTTCTTTCTTTTCCCCTCACTCCTTGACACCGACTCCCCTCACACAAACCCCGAGAGCCACTCTCTCTCTCTCTCTCTCTCTCTCTCTCTCTCTCTCTCTCTCTCTCTCCTCCACTTCAGCCCTCTTCTTTAGAAACTCAGCTTGTAATAATGATGATGATGATAATAAAATGTATAGGCATTTGAATGTGACGAAATCTTTCAGATTCACGTAAATGTAAAACAAAAGATTTTTCTAAATGTAGGTAAAGGCATTGCGTATAATCTTCATGAGCCACAGCATGCAGTTCTATGAGGTCGTTTCAAATTTCTTTTAAATTCTCTCTCTCTCTCTCTCTCTCTCTCTCTCTCTCTCTCTCTCTCTCTCTCTCTCTCTCTCTCTCTCTCTCTTACAACACTAGATAACAAACTTCCGTTCCTCGAACTGGAGCAGACTTGAGTGTTCAGTACCTTCTCAAACTAATAGAATCATATAGGTATAAAACTGAGGGCGTCGACCAGGTTCTCTCTCTCTCTCTCTCTCTCTCTCTCTCTCTCTCTCTCCACTTCGATGCATAATCAGTTTCGAGTCATTGGATTCACTGATTTACAGCAGAAAATTTCTTCCTCAAAAGGAGTAATTGCAATTGAAGAGGAGATCACAGCGTTGGCACAGCTAACCCTGGATGATCAACCAAAGATGAAACACATCCACACGAGAGGCTTCCCAAAAGATCATATCAGCTCTTGTAGGTACCTACGCAGTTCAGTCTCACCTAAAGCCCCCTACACTGTCACAGGACAGCCTCTGCAGAATGTTTACTGCTCTCAGACGTCTTCTTGCGCTAGACTTCCTTCACCTGAGACTGTGCTTCATTAAACTCACTTTTCTTCCTTTGCTCTGTGATCTTTAACTTTATTTTTTTTATTATTTCAGCCTTGTGTTATTCTTCTTTCTTAATTTTTCCTTGTTTCACAGTCTGGCATTTTATTTGGTGAAGCTTGTTCCACAGAAAAATGAGCACACCAGGTTAATGATAATAACAATGACTGTGGGAGTAACCATTTCCCTTTAGAACAAATGTTTCCTCCCTTCCACGGGATCTCAGACCTCGAGTACTTCATATCTCTCTCAATGAAGGCCTCCCAAGAGAACGTATTTACTGCACCTTCCTCTTCATTCTGGTTTTATTCTCCTTTACAGTCTTTGACAGACACCTCATGAATATTTAACCTTCTTTCCCTTTCATCGTCGTTTAAAAGAATCTCATTAGAAATTCTGCTTGAAAAGTCTTATAGGATTCCAAATGCATTTTCAAGATGTACCAAAGGGATGGAAGGAATCTGTACCTGGCTGGAGGGCTATAGATTTCATCTTCATTTCGTAACTGTACTTTTCCTTCGAACCTCAGAGCAGTAATTATTCAGGGCATCAGGTGAATTTTTGTGCATTTTCAAAACGAACATTCTTTAAGGGAAAGGACAGTTTTCCAAAATATTTAATTAAATTAATTCGAAAGCATATATTTTTTTTTACTACTACCCTTGAATATCCGTCCATTGGGTATCAATTGGTCCTATAATCTAACAGCTCCTGGAAGACAGGGATCCAGTCAGTTGTCTTGCCATCGATAAAGGCTGAATGGACACCGGATGATTCTTCTCCCCTTACCAAGTGATGTATCTGCCGCAGATATTTTGCGGTTGGGTTTTATTTCCATTTTTACTCCCATATTTAATAGCACAGTTCCTATACAACACAAGAATAATGACAGACAATATATTCTAACGAAATTAGCAAATCAAAATGGGAAGATCTTTTACCTCAGTCAACATAAGCAGTAACATTCGTACCTTATGGAATGCGGCTGAGTTCTATTCATGAGAAATATATTTGTTGGAGAGAACCATTTTTTTCTCGAGATTTAAAGTGAAGTTACTGGTCGTGATGAAAAGTATTACTTTCAATAACAAAAACTGAAACTGAATGATGAATATAGATTTAATGGTTAGATCATTGTGGATATCTAATTCATGCAAACAGTAGATTGAAACAATGAAAACTGACCATCAACTCTTTCAGTGTTGCCATGGTCTGTTGAATGAAACATTTAAGTAAAAAATGCAATTTTCTTTGAGTTACCCGCAAAGAGCTGCTTAAAATAATTTGAGAAGAGGAACGAAAAGTAGAAACAGGTCAACTATGACAAGATCTGGGGATAAAAATGACCAGTATTCTAGTTCGTTACTTCTACCTGGTACGACAAGTTTCGTTTAATTTCATGAACTTGAGAATCGCACTCTCTCTCTCTCTCTCTCTCTCTCTCTCTCTCTCTCTCTCTCTCTCTCTCTCTCTCTCTCTCTCTCTCTTATACTTTGGCAAGTCATAATTACTTGTGAATGTGGTGCAAGATGCTGAATGATTCAGCTGAAGTGACCTTTCATTCCCCGGAAGTGTTTCAGAAATGGATTTAACCACACCGAGGCCTTTAGTATGTCGTCAAAGGACGTCAAATTACACTTGTCTCTTTTTGTATCATCAGACTTATGGAAGAGGAATACAAGTAAACAATAAAAGAAGAAATCTCGAAAATGTGGAATGCACAGCACACATGCTTCTTTTATGTATTTACTACGAAGATTAAGAGGCCATGTCATATGGTACACTTGACAAAGATTATTTTTACCTCAGTAAACATGAAATGTTTAAATACCCTTTGATAATCTAATAACAATTTACCTGATAGCATGTCAAAAGATTATATGTAACAAAACATTATTCAGCTTCTATTCGCTTTATTTTTATGTTCATTGCCATTGCTTACTGGAAAGATGAACTGGAATTTGAACCCAATATTGCACTCTAAAACATTACTGATTGATTTTTTCCCTATAAATGGTTTTGCTTTCAGTTTTCTTTTGCTTTATTTAGATTACTGAATTCTCTTTGACTCCACT
The DNA here is from genome assembly GCF_040412425.1 of Macrobrachium rosenbergii. Classification (NCBI taxonomy): domain Eukaryota; kingdom Metazoa; phylum Arthropoda; class Malacostraca; order Decapoda; family Palaemonidae; genus Macrobrachium; species Macrobrachium rosenbergii. The sequence continues at coordinate 20,965,465 of NC_089766.1, read as the reverse complement.
GACCAAAATGATTTCATTCCTTTTATATTTCTTACTAAATCTGGTATAAAGTACGTTGTCCACAACTTTATGTAACTAATTTATAGAAATATATGTCACTGTACGCTTACTTAAAATTGCCAATAATCTGCGATACATCAAACCGTAATTAAACGATGCTGTTGAAGAGAAACCAGAATTCTCTTCAGTAGATGTTACGCTTCTCTTTTTATAAATAAAATCTCATGATAATTTTCCCCCGAAAGCAAAACGAGGACATAACGCAGAGCCAGACATTGAACTGCACAAAAAATAAAATTTTTCTCTTCCAAAGACTGATTTGATTGTAAGTTATAGCTATTACGGAGGCCTTTTTCATGGGATTAGAAGGATTATTTCACGAGTATCAGAAGCCTTTTTGATGTGTTACTCTGTCAACAGTCATTCCGATGACAAACGCTTCCGCTCTATAGCCGTGTTGGCATAAATCTTTCTGCGGCGATGACTGATATGAGAAAAAGAAAAGACAAGGAGAGACAGGATATTTATTATACTCGCTCAGAATGACTGCCAAGAAGCTTCACCAACTGCCTGTACTGGGTGTCTGCGTTTCCCACTACCCCGTGTGACAGGGGGGCTGTGTCGATTCCCCAAGTTCCCAGGAAACTATTCCACTTTAGAGAGAAAATGATGCAGAAAGTTCCTGAGGGAATTGCAGTGATGTCTTTAACGGAATAAGAGATGTTTTACGATCATTTGGTGGAGACAGGGAAGAAGGATATCTGTTTAAGGTAGCATTTCACGTCATGACAATAATGATGGTTGTTTTGGTAAGCGCGTCCTCGCTCTGTATAAGCACAATCCTCGATTCCTTTAGAAACCTCGAAGGTTCTCTTTCGAAAACAGAAGCTCAGTAGGCTATTTGTTCATCAACTTGCTAGTGTCGAGACAAATTTACGCCGTCTAGATGCCACTGAAGTATTTTCCGAACAGAAATCTAGAAAATAGTCGAAACTTGCCATGACGTTGGAACAAAGCCATGGTGTCCACAGAATGTCGCCAAAAGGTAGATGAAACATGGGATTTCAGAAAGGCAGATGCATAGGCTTGAGAATGAGAGGTCAAGCGGATGATGGAGGAGCTTGTTGGTGAAAAAGGAGAAAATTTGAAGATGAACTTTACTTAAAATTCTTTAATACTCAAAAAGCTAAATGTTTTTCACGAACAAATTCAGAGGCTTTTTTTTTGTCTTTCTTGCCATGTGACTATTTTATTTATGAACTTGCTCCTTACGAAAAATGATTGAGTGTCAAGCTTTCTTTCGTAATTAGTACACTATTTATGATGTCATTAGAACAAAAAGGTTACAATTTATGAACAATCTGTGATCTGCGAAGTTTTAGAACTTTGTTTATCTGAACGCTTTTTGCTCCTGCTACACGATCGGTAGAATTATAATTCATCAGATGGATTTTGTAACTGAGGTCCATCAATTTTCCGAAAACCTCACCTGTGATGATCAGCAGAGATTCTGCCTGGCGGCAGTGCATCTTCATCGGTGAAACAAGTTAAGAAATCACGTCGGAACGAATTTTATTTTTCATACATATTTTCTCTTTCATTTTCGTAGTCCTACAGATTGTTAGTTTGTCTTTCAACTCATCCCTTTCATTCTCGTACGGAACATGAGTGCCAGGGAGCGAAGGACCACCTCCCTCTTCAGAACCTCTACAGTTTTCTTAGAGTAACTTTGCCTTTTCCCATAAACCTTTTCTGACAAATGTGACTCACTTGTGGTTTGCAGTAAGACCAGAAGGAATTATGGAAGCCTTGATAGTCCATCTTTGGGAAAAATTCAGTTATGTTGACAATATCATATGCAGACGTTTTTTTTATTATTATTATTATTCACCGGGTTGTAGGTCGTCTAGAAAAAGCAAATCTCTTACCCCCGTTCAAAAACGCATTTGGACTCTGGAATGTCTTCTTATTTACTGCTGACAAGCAAGGACTATATCTTGAAAGGATGAAGGAGCTCTCTATATGCTGTAAGGAATACGAGAGGAAAGAAGGAGCCTGAGAATAATGATTCTTTTCTCTTTGCTTCTTTTGCCTCTCCGGTCGCCCACAAGCCTAAGGTTAGGTAGGGTTTGTCATCAGGATTACTATATTCATCTCTCTCTCTCTCTCTCTCTCTCTCTCTCACTGCCCGTCTTTCCACCCTCCTTCCCTGTCCTTCTGTCCCTGTCTGTCTTGTTGTTTCCGTCGCCCGGCATTCTTTTTCCGTCTGTTTGTTTCTCTGTCCACTATAATATTTCTCCCTCTCTTCAAACGAACCTCATCCAAGCTTGTCATGTTTTCTAACTTGTTATAAATATCCCTTTCACTTTTAATTTATATGTAACACATTTAGACTATTGCTGATGCAATGTCAACTGCCTATTGGATTCCAGCTGTAAGGATGTGAGTTCTTTTAAGACTAACTATTTCAGCAACGGACGAAGCCTCGGAATTGCAATTGCATTCCAAGTCACCATCACCACTCTGAGCGGCTGTGAACTGCTTCCTTCAAGAAACGAAAAACTTTCCATGAAATCAGAACAGCCAGTAAACAGCCAATGTACAGGTTATTTTGTTCACATGTTCAGGCTAACGGTGCACCAGGTGCGTTCTCCATGAACATTTTCTGCAAACGTGGCAAAGTAAGAAAGCATCTGACTATTCGCGTTCCTCGTTTGCAAATAGACGTAATCAATATAATGCAATTTAATGATAATGATGAGGTGACTACTTTTTTACATACAACCAGCCTTTTCAAGAAACAGATTACGAAATTGATTCCAAAATGTGTGTTTAGGTTTAGTGAGGGTGTGGTTAGGTTTGGTGAGGGTGTGTTTAGGTTTAGTGAGGGGTGTGTTTGGGTTTTGTGGGTGGTTTGTGTTTAGGTTTAGTGAAGGGTGTGTTTAGGTTTTGTGGGTGGTGTGTGTTTAGGTTTAGTGGTAGGGTGCATTTAGATTTAGTGGGAGGAGTGTTTATGTTTAGTAGATAATGTGTTTAGGCTTGGTGGTGAAGGGTGTTTAGATTTAGTGGTGGATGTGTTTTGGTTTGTTGAGTTGGGGTGCATTTAGGTTTAGTTAGTGGTGTGTTTAGGTTTGCTGGGTGGTGTGTGCTTAGATTTAGTGGGGTTTGTTTAAGTTTAGTGGGGGTGTGTTTAGGTTTAATGGGGGTGCATTTAGGTTTAGTAGGAGGGGTGTTTTTGTTTAGTGGTGGATGTGTTTAGGTTTAGTGGGGTGTGCATTTAGGTATAGTGGAAGGGGTGTTTAGGTGTAGTGGTGGATGTTTCTAGATTTAGTGGGGGTGTGTTTTGGTTTAATGGGTGCCTGTTTAGGTTTTGTGGGGAATGTGTTTGGGTTTAGTGGGGGTGTATTTCGATTTATGGTGGTGTTTAGGTTTAGTGGGGTGTGTTTAGGTTTAGTGGGGACGTGTTTAGGGTTGTTGGGATTGTGTTTAAGTTTAGTGGGGGTGTGTTTAGTTTTAGTGGGAAGGATATGTTTAGGTTTAGTGGGGTTGTGTTTAGGCTTAGTGGGGAGGATATGTTTAGGTTTAGTGGAGTGTGTTTAGGTTTAGTGGATGATGTGCTTAGGTTTAGTGGGGGTGTGTTTTGGCTTAGTGGGGATGTGTTTATGTTTAGTGGGAAGGATATGTTTAGGTTTAGTGGGGGTGTGTTTTGGCTTAGTGGGGATGTGTTTATGTTTAGTGGGAAGGATATGTTTAGGTTTAGTGGGGGTGTGTTTTGGCTTAGTGGGGGTGTGTTTAGGTTTAGTGGGAAGGATATGTTTTGGTTTAGTGGGCGTGTGTTTAGGTTTAGTGGGAAGGATATGCTTAGGTTTAGTGGGGGTGTGTTTAGGTTTAGTGGGAAGGATATGTTTAGGTTTAGTGGAGGTGTGTTTTGGTTTAGTGGGTCTGTGTTTAGGTTTAGTGGGAAGGATATGTTTTGGTTTAGTGGGGGTGTGTTTAGGTTTAGTGGGAAGTATATCTTTTGGTTTAGTGGGGGTTTGTTTAGGTTTAGTGGGAAGGATATGTTTAGGTTTAGTGGAGGTGTGTTTTGGTTTAGTGGGGCTGTGTTTAGGTTTAGTGGGAAGGATATGTTTTGGTTTAGTGGGGTGTTTTTAGGTTTAGTGGGAAGGATATGTTTTGGTTTAGTGTGGGTGTGCTTTAGGTTTTAGTGGGGGTGTTTCAGTTTAGTGACTTCTTGCTAATTATAATATATATATATATATATATATATATATATATATATATATATATATATATATATATATATATATATATGTATATATATATATATATATATATATATATATATATATATATATATATATATATATATATATATATATATATATATATATATATATATATACATACATACACACACACACACACACACACACACACACACACACACATATATATATATATATATATATATATATATATATATATATATATATATATATATATATATATATATATATATATATATATATAGGACCAAGGAGCAGAGGAAGACGTCCATAATAACGGCATACCTTTATTTGTGCTTACGTTTCAAGACATCTGTCTCATTATCAAAGCTGGAATAAGTAAAATATAAATATAAAATCAGACTCATACTTAAAATTACAATCAAAATATAAAAAGAAAAAGGTTATACAAAAGAAAGACAAAATTAAGAAGACCGTTACCGTTTGTAATGGAGTATAAAAGTAGAGTGACATAAACAAAGAATTCCAGGCCAGGGTAAACTCACGTCAGGTACAGAGTTGTTGAGGTAGTTTGGTTGTTCAATCTTGGTACTAGTAGTTTAATAAAAAGAGATTCAATGATAGGAAACGAAGAACTGGGGACTTTGGAAAGTATTTTAAAATTTCTACAATCAATTTCTGTTTTACATCTTTTGGCGTGTTCTCGAATATTTGAGAACTCTGGATCAGATAGTTTGACTCCAGTTCTATAACTGACCCCTATGACAATCAATTCGCACTTTCAGTAGGCGGCGTGAGGCGCCCACGTATTTCCCCTGACTACATCGGGGGCAAGCAAATAAATAGACGATGCTTGATGTCATAAGAGGGCTAATTTTGTCTTTGTACTGGAATAATGATTTGATATTAAGAGGATTGACCGGAATCAATTTACAATTAATGGCAGGTGCATACTGTAGAATTAGGTTATTCAAAGTGTTGTAAAAAGACTTATCGTGGATCATAGGGAGACTAGCGAAAAATGTCATCTTAGGAACTGTAGGTATTTGTAATTTAGGTATATATTTGTCATCCAGAAATTTATTTAAATAGGTATAAAAAAGTCTGGAAGGGTAACAATTGTCTCGAAAGTATTTGTATAAAAAAGTTATTTCATTATTAAAACCAAACCAGCTGGAAGTTATATTAAAAGCTCTGTGGAAGACGGTAACCAAGGAGTTTAATTTAAAGTTAAAACAGCAATGGCTATAAAAATTCAAACCTAGACCGGAAAAAGTCTTTTTCCTAAATACTGATGAATTAAAACAATCGTTTTCTCGGGTAACTAAAACATCCAGAAAGGGTAATTTATTATCATCTTCATGCTCAATCGTAAACCTAATATTTGGATGTGCTGTGTTAGCATACTGGAGAAACATTTCAGCCCTTTCTTTGTCTCTAAAAAGTACAAAAGTGTCATCTACATATCTACAATAGAAAAGGGGAAGGAAGGCCAGAGGCAATTGTCCAGCAATTGCTCCTCTAATGAACACACAAAATATATTGGCAAAGGTCAAAGGCCAGTGGAGACCCCATCACCATTCCTTCTACTTGACAGTATGAAACTCCATTAAAAATGAAGGCAGTGTCCCACACTGCCAGTTGTAAAAGTTTCTTGAAATTATCTCAGTTAAAACCCTTAAACATAGTGTTAGTTTCAATATAAATTTTGTCAAGAATTATCTCAATTGTCTCTTCCACAGGGACATTAGTGAACAATGATTCCACATCCAGACTAAACATGTACAAATCTGAGTCTTGTATTAAAATTCTGTTCTTGAATTGCTCTTAGTTCTGTACAGAGTAATCATTATTAGTTAGATTAGATAAAAGGGGACAACAAATTTTTGCTAATTTATAATTTGGCGTATCGTAAGAAGTCAGAATAGGTCGTATGGGTAAGCCAGCTTTATGTCCTTTAGGTAAACCATACAAAGTTCCATATGAAGAACCAGTACTAAGTAAAGATTGGTAAGTATCATTATCAATGACCTTCTGATCCGCTAATTGTTTTAAGAATCTATTAACCCTGTCCTCATTTCGAAAGATTGTGGAGAAATTAGGGTCACCTAATTTCTTGAATTTAGATTCATCACTTAGAATTTTTATAGCCATTGCTGTTTTAACTTTAAATTAAACTCCTTGGTTACCGTCTTCCACAGAGCTTTTAATATAACTTCCAGCTGGTTTGGTTTTAATAATGAAATAACTTTTTTTATACAAATACTTTCGAGACAATTGTTACCCTTCCAGACTTTTTATACCTATTTAAATAAATTTCTGAATGACAAATATATACCTAAATTACAAATACCTACAGTTCCTAAGATGACATTTTCGCTAGTCTCCCTATGATCCACGATAAGTCTTTTTACAACACTTTGAATAACCTAATTCTACAGTATGCACCTGCCATTAATTGTAAATTGATTCCGGTCAATCCTCTTAATATCAAATCATTATTCCAGTACAAAGACAAAATTAGCCCTCTTATGACATCAAGCATCGTCTATTTATTTGCTTGCCCCCGATGTAGTCAGGGAAATACGTGGGCGACTCACGCCGCCTACTGAAAGTGCGAATTGATTGTCATAGGGGGTCAGTTATAGAACTGAGTCAAACTATCTAATCCAGAGTTCTCAAATATTCGAGAACACGCCAAAAGATGTAAAACAGAAATTGATTATAGAAATTTTAAAATACTTTCCAAAGTCCCCAGTTCTTCGCTTCCTATCTTTGAATCTCTTTTTATTAAACTACTAGTACCAAGATTGAACAACCAAACTACCTCAACAACTCTGTACCTGATGTGAGTTTACCCCGGCCTGGAATTCTTTGTTTATGTCACTCTACTTTTTATACTCCGTACACACGTAACGGTCTTCTTAATTTTGTCTTTTTTTGTATAACCTTTTTCTTTTTATATTTTGATTGTAATTTTAAGTATGAGTCTGATTTTATATTTATATTTTACTTATTCCAGCTTTGATAATGAGACAGATGTCTTGAAACATAAGCACAAATAAAGGTATGCCGTTATTATGGACGTCTTCCTCTGCCCTTGGTCCTGTTTGCCTCGGTTGATAGCAGCCACCTACCCTCTCATCTATATATATATATATATATATATATATATATATATATATATATATATATATATATATATATATATATATATATATATATATATATATATATATATATATATATATATATACATATATACATATACATATATATATATATATATATATATATATATATATATATATATATATATATATATATATATATATATATATATATATACATATATATATATATATATATATATATATATATATATATATATATATATACATATATATATATATATATATATATATACATATATATATATATATATATATATATATATATACATACATATATATACATACATATATATACATACATATATATACATACATGTATATACATACATATATATATATATATATATATATATATATATATATATATATATATATATATATATATATATATATATATATATATATATATATATATATATATATATATATATATATATATATATATATATATATATATATTATATATATATATATATATATATATATATTTATATATATATATATATATATATATATATATATATATATATATATATATTTATATATATATATATATATTTATATATATATATATATATATATATATATATATATATATATATATATATATATATATACATATATATATATATATATATATATATATATATATATATATATATATATATACATATATATATATATATATATATATATATATATATATATATATATATATATATATATATATATATATATATATATATATATATATTTATATATGTTTCCTGGTGCAGGTAATTCTTAAGTCTCCACATTCAGTACTTTACTCTACAATGGCTTGAAAGATAACCAGGAACATATAAAACAAAAAAATAAAAGGAGTTATACAGAGCTGAGGGCTCTTTCTCAAAGGGAAGTACGTGAAACACGTGGATACAAAATTAGGTATATTTACATGACAGACAGGATCAAAGGGAAATTGAATTAATGCAAGTTAAATTGCTGCTCCAGAAGTCCTCCCGAAGTGGGGGAAGCTTGAGAATGCCAGGAACACGGACCAAGGAGAATTCTGCTACGATCGTCCTTCTGAAACGATATGAGGACCCAGGTTACAATCTAAGGCTGGAATTTGGGGAATGCTTTACTCGAGGGTACGCTGAAGGTGCCAAGGACAACCTCGAGGCTTGACTAGTGACTTAGAGCAAGAGGGCAGTGAGCACATGGGCTGGGATTGAACCAAGAAGTACTTTACCACATAGGCTGATGTCTGCATCCAGAGTCATCCAAGTCCTTCTCCGCGTCTTCTGCCAGGGTTCACGTGTGTGTGTAGACAAGGCCTCCCCACCAAGGAACTACTCTCGGGTCGTAGGTCGGGTGCGGGAAGGAAGGCGCCCTTGTGATGATGAAGGGCTGCAGTTGAGTTTCCGCTCGCTCTGGGATTTGCAATTCCCCACTTGAAATGGATACTGGCCACGTTGTTGGAGTACAAAGCAAAGGGCAGCTACGTCCACATGGCGACGAGGGAAAGAAGTGGGGGACGTCTGAACTCGTGACCTCCTACATTAGCGACTGGGCTGTGTGTGAGACCGAACTTCTGGCGCCGTGGCCTTTTATTACTTCTGGCCAGGTGTAGGGGGTGCCAATGGCCTGACCGGGTCACAGCTCCTGTACCAAAAGAAAGGGCGCCAGCCAGTTACTACCCTAGGCTAAGATTATCTCCTGAGTGTGCCTTAGAACCCTGAATTTACTGCTTGAAACTAACCCGAACCAGATTTCACTACCTCTCACAGGTTCAAATAGACAGATGCCTATCTATCGGCCAAGCAAAGCAGAAAGGAGGGTGCTTTTTAGCTTATTTTATATAATAACTAATCTAATCTTTATAATATATATATATATATATATATATATATATATATATATATATATATATATATATATATATATATATATATATATATATATATATATATATACTCACAACTGGAGAAGAAAGTAAAATGTAATCATTCGCAAAAAAAAAAAAAGAACAATGAAGAACAAGAAGTCAATCAGTATTGGTAGCCACATGGAATGTCTCTGACGCTACAAATGTAATGATGCCGAATGAAAACAAATCAAAACTAAATGTAAAGAATATGAACAATAAGAGAAAGTATGAGTTGTATTACACTTTCTTTATATATGCATGTATATGTTTCAGTTCCAGGAACATATTTATTTCCGTCATTCGTAAGTGATGAACATTTCTTTCGTTAGAGGAATCATCCAGTTTCTTGTTACTCTTGAAATGTGGCTCAGATGAAGGAGAGTTCTCTCTCTCTCTCTATTCTCCTTATTAAATACTGCACCCATTTGCTTTATGGATCAAAGTTATGTAATATGCAGATTCACTTTTTTTTCATTTGAAGAGTGGTGTAATCGTGGTACAATAACATTGCTACAATCATGTTCGTATTACGAGACTTCATGAGGACGACAGAATGGAGTGTGATGTGTGATATGAATTATGCAAGGAAAAGGAAAAATGTCAAATGATGTGTCACCTGAGAAATCGCTATTTCAATTAAACAGGGAGAAAAATATAACCCTTTGTTATTAACCACAACATATCCACTTTAAATTCCGTAATTTTTATTCAGAATTGACGAACAGCGAATGACAACAATAATATTTTATTCAGAGTCAAATTTGTCAATTGACTTTGAATAGAATATTATCGTTGTCATTCGCTGTTCGTCAACTCTGAATAAAGATTACGGAAATTTAAAGTGGACATGTTGTGGATAATTACAAAGGTTTATATTTTCTCCCTGTTTAATTGAAATTGTGATTTCTGAGGTGACATAATTTGGCATTTTTTGCTTTTGCCTTCATAATTCTTATCTAACGTCTCACTAATTTTTGTCGTTCTTATGAAGTCTCATAATAGGAACATGATTGTATCGATGTTATAAAACCATGATTACACCATTCTTCAAATGAAAAAGTAATTCTGCATATTACATAACAACTTTAATTCATAAAGCAAACTCTTGCAGTCTTTGATAAGGAGAATCGAGAGACACAATTCGCCTGCATCTGAGACAAAATTAATGTCAAGAGCAACAGGAAACTGGAGGCTTCCTCTAGCGAAAGGAAAATCAATGATTATCACTTACAAATGGCGGAAATAAATATGTTCCTGAAACTGAAATATAAGATGTAAATTGTATCCTTATGACTTCGTTTGTGACTTTGCAAGATTTTTCATGCAATGAAATATCTCATAATGACTTTTTCTGTAAGAAGAATCCGCTCTAACTTAACATTTCGTGGTTGAGACGAAAAACTAGTAGCCTAAGTGTTAAAATTAAAACCTGCTCTCATTTTCGGGATCAAAGGGAAAGAGAAACTCTTGTTCAAGTCGTCGCTGAATGAATGTCATTACTCGCCTTATTTTCTTTTTTCTTTTTAATGGAGAGGAAAACTCTCTTCCTTTTGAGGGAAGACAAAGGAATATGTACTCGTGGCCTCGGGTTGCGATCCAGGACTTGACAAACTTTCTCTCTCTCTCTCGTTTGTATATTACGGATTGAAATCTACGTAATGGAAATTTAAAAGCCATACTTAATGGCGTCACTATGGCTTCCTGACCTTAGAGCAAACTCTTTCCCTGAGCGAACCTCACAGACTGTAGCATATGTGTTCCATGAAAACGAGTTGTGTCACTAATAACTTCACGAGTGAAACAGTATCTTGCTGTCGGTCGAATGTGGTGGGTCTCAATCAAGGTGCAGAAGGGCATGTGGCTTGCAATCTCACCAGAAAAGTCTCTTCCCCATCACGCATGTTGCTCTCCTACTCAGCTCGTCTCGTAGCAGGATATCGTCGGTGAATGAAAGAATTCTCAGTCTTAAAACCCTTTCTCCCCTTTCCTTATGTCACGGTGCCTTTTCTTCTTCTTTTGCTCAGTCTTCCTCTTTTCCTTCCTCCAAAAAATGACGTCTTCTGAAAGTTCTTTGAACTTTCAATCACATTATATTTAGGTTATTTTTTTATTTCCTAAGATTCGGAAGTACACCATAAGTAAATTTAATACGACATGAAATACCGTCATTCCCAACAAATAGGAGCCTAACGAAAAATATTGCTTTAAATTACTGCCTCTGTAGTTATTCCGTAAATGCACAGATCGAACATATTTCGTAACACGCACTTAGTACTTATACTTTGGAGATCATTTTTATGATACTATGAAAACGTTAGGCCTATCTTGACCATCATTTGGCCATTGTGATCTGTCCAGAATGTATGGGGCATTTATGTCTATTGCAGACGGTCGGTCTGTAGGGCTCTTACTTATGTAGAGTATATTCAGTAAGTAAAGATGTATCTCCTTCGCCCCTGCCACGGGTATATTTATTGCTTTCCTGGTACCCTGCTGTGCTTCTCCAAGTTGAGGAAAAATGTAAACACAGGAAGTTCACCCTTTCAACTCAATGTAGGCGTTCATTTCCGTGAGTAATAGGAATGTTTACTTCTGTATAAATCGACTCCTTACCTGGAATGAGATGCAGTATTCCATACCTCCATTAGCATTACTCCCGTTACAAAAGTTATTCTAGAATTTCTATTCTATATTTATTCTTCATTTGCTGTCATCAGCATATCAGGAAAAGAAATTCTGCCGGTCAGTTCGATACTTTTACAGTATTTTCATGTTATGTTGCCACCCAAAGAGGTCAATATACATCTGTCTAATACTGTGGTTCTCAGACAGCCTCAGTGTGGATTCCAGTAGGCAAGACCAGCAGTCACTCTATTCTCCGTCACTTATTTATTGTTCTCCTCCTCCTCCTCCTCCTCCTCGATACATCAGATGGTTTCAAATGTTATCGTTCCTGATCGCTTGGATTTTAAATAATCTCTTGCATGAGTCTCTTTAGCTAAACATCTTCGTGGGTTTGTGTCTTCCAGGAGACTATTTTGAGTTTTGCATCTAAATGATATATTAGCGCTACATCTAATTTCCGTAGTCAGTAGGCAAAGTCCCTTGCTGGCGTGATGCAACCATGCGTAAACAAATCAATAAGCAAATTAATTACATACATACATACATATATATATATATATATATATATATATATATATATATATATATATATATATATATATATATATATATATATATATCGAAAAAACAATCAAGGCAGGTCTGGGAAAGGCACTGTTCATATGCATTTTATTTTAATATATATATTTATTACTTGATTTACGTAATTTTTCACGGCCTTGCATGCCAAGAACACACGTAACCTGTCACTTGAAGCCACGAATTAACCTCAAAGACAATCGTTAATTAACCAAAGGTCGCCATTTAAGGGTAATTAACCTTAACAAAGAATACTCAAGGAATAAAACTTTATGATAAACGTCACCAACTGCGGATGCAGAAAAATCTCTACTCGTTAAGATGGTATTAAATACAAAACACAACAGTTCTTCCAAACAATGGATCTGAGACACAAAGAGTGCATAGAGAATTAAAATGCCTTGCTTACCTAAGTCCTAGTTACTTTTACTGGAGTAAAGTGGATGAAGCTAACAATATAATAACTTGGCTTAATCTAGACGTCGTAAGCATATGCCGTAAGTGGTGGCTGGAGAAGGAAACAAGGAAACGGAAATACAGAAAAGTTATTAGTGAATCGACGAAGCTTGAACAAGAATCGGACTTACCTTGAACATTGAGTTGTTTGCGCATACAACAGACACTCGGAAGTCTTGATACTAGCAGTCTTCCCAATTCACTAATTAATATACAGTAGATGGAGGAGCACAAAGGGGATAGGGGGACAAAGGACACCGTTCCGGCACGATACATGGTGTACTCTCTCGTTCACGGCCCGTCTCTCCCTGACCTCGCTCTGGTTCCCGCAAGGTGACTGGCCGCACCTTTACACGACGCCCCAGACAATCCAACCTTGACAAAGACATCGCTGAATGCAGAGGGTAAAGGGAAAGACAGCTTAAGACCACCATTACTAGAGATTATTGAGTCAGAAACCCTCTCTGAGGTTTAGGTCCCTAATGCCACCAGCATATTTTGTTTTTGAGCTACACAGCCTATCCCTGCCTATGCGAAGACGCTATCTGTCTCTGCTATGATCGTTAGTTTTGAACTGCCTGGCCTACCTGCAGGACAGAGACGTTCTCTGTCGAGGTCAATCTGACTAATATTACTACACATAAATACATCGAGGGCGAACAGCAATATTTATTATATATATATATATATATATATATATATATATATATATATATATATATATATATATATATATATATATATATATATATAAATATATAGCCTCATATAGCTCAGTCGGTTACAGCAGCAGTTTCGGACTTCGTAGAGGTCTGTGGCGCGGGTTCAAAACCCGCAGCCGACTGTCAGAGAGGCAGACACTTTGCTATCCGTGTAGACATCCCGGGATTATATATGTAATCAACGGATAGGTTTGCTTAAAAAGCAAATGGATGTTACAGACTAAATACACACACAAAACAAAGCCACTACAACACCTTCTAAAAAAAAAAAAAAAAACATAACAAACATCTCACACGTCTCGAACTCTCGCCACACCCGCGCAATAACTTCTCGCTGCTGGGAAGAAAGGGCGTTGGGTCGGGTATGATACATGAAACATACGTACCGGGTCTAAGCGATGTCAGGCAGGGCAGCCGATCGAGACCACAGGTCTACCCAATGCCAAATAAAAAAGTCCTTCAAAAGAAGGCATCGTGCTTACCCCATACAAAAAATGGGAATAAAAGCATGTTAAAAGAAGAAGATATATATATATATATATATATATATATATATATATATATATATATATATATATATATATATATATATATATATATATATATATATATATATATATATATATATATATATATATATATATATATATATATATATATATATATATATATATATATATATATATATATATATATATATATATATATATATATATATATATATATATATATATATATATATATATATATATATATATATATATATATATATATATATATATATATATATATATATGTACAAGGTATGTGCAATAAGTAGTGAGAAAATGTCAGGAGAGACACTATTTATTTTCATAAGCTTACACAACTTTGTCTCCTTCAAAATAATTGGCTTTCGAAGTTACACACTTCTGCATGCCTCTCTCCCAATCCTGGAAGACCTCCTCAAAGTCCTTTTTCAGTAGTCCCTTCAGGTAACTTTCCGATGCCTCTTTCAGCTCCTCTTTTGACTGGAATCTGGTTCCCCTGAGGCTGTCTTTCATGCGTGGGAACAGGAAGAAGTCGCAACGGGCTAGGTCAGGGCTGTAGGGTGGGTGCTGTACCACTTTCATTCCCCTGTCGACCATCCAGGTGGTCACCAGCGTTGACTTGTGGCATGGGGCATTATGCTGGTGGAGCCACCACTGACCACTCCTCCACTCCTCTTCTGTCAGAACTGTGTCTACTGTGCCAATACTAATACCAACAGCTTCAGATAGCATCCTCACAGATATTCGACGGTCTTGCATCACTAACCTTTGCACTTCCTCAATGTTTTCCTCCTTGTGTGCACTTTTCGGTGCTCCAGATCTGGGTTCATCCTCAACCTGTTCATTTGCCTCAGAAAATCTGCTAAACCACCGATAGAAACTTCCTTGGCTCATCTGTTCATCCCCATAGGCCTCCTTTAACATTCCATAAGCTTCTTGTTTGGTTTTCTTAAGTTTAACACAAAATTTGATGGCGTAACGTTGCTCCATGTTTCCCTGCAAGTGTTCACAGATTGGCAAACCAGATCAGACTGGTTCCACCACATTCACCGCTGCACTCAGACCTACAAATATAGAAAGTTGCTACTTTTTTCATTTTATAGAATATATGTATGTTTACTCACCATGAAGTAGTATTTTGATCAAACCATATTTAGTGTCTCGACTGACATTTTCTCATTACTTATTGAATATACCTCGTATATATATACACACATATATATATATATATATATATATATATATATATATATATATATATATATATATATATATATATATATATATATATATATATATATATATATATATATATATAATTCTAATATACAATGCCCTCTTAACTTCTAGAATTCTTCGATAGATATTTTTGGATATGCTTGTAACTGACGCTATATTCATGACATCCAGAAGTTAAGAGGGCATTGTGGCTATAGAATTACATATATGTCTATAAAAAATGACCAGTAGATTCTACATATATATATATATATATATATATATATATATATATATATATATATATATATATATATATATATATATATATATATATATATATATATATATATATATATATATATATATATATATATATACATATATATATATATATATATATATATATATATATATATATATATATATATATATATATATATATATATATATATATATATATATATATATATATATATATATATATATATATATATATATATATATATATATATATAAGAAAACTCGGGAATATTTGTTGACGAATCTAAACGCCAATTTCCACACAACGCTACATTGGTCAGTAACTGATAATGGATAGTTCGGCTAAATGGCAAACGCAACAGGAGTGATGCAATTTCAAAGCTGTTTCAGGATTCACGAAATATTCACGCTAGTTGCAAATGGCATAGAGAAAGTTGGCAAAAACAAACTGAAAACATGGGTTGGTATTACACTAATACTGGCTACACAAATGCATATACCCGTATACAACCTTTTTTAATGATATAACATTATTACAAACAGAAATATGGAAAAAACAAATTTAACAAAACTTATGAAGCTTCCCTTTTCTCATTAAAGATGGCCGACAAGGTAATGTCTTCCAAACATGTTGTTGTTCACCTTCATGTAATTATGTTATTTTGGTTATTTTACAGGTTCTGTATTAGATGGAACGCTTCTTGATGATCATTTTCATCAAAGATATGTTCTCGTATGGTCCTACTCTTGGAGAACTTGATTCCGAACATTTTCAAACTTTTCTCATTTCCTAGCATAATAGTTTTGTCAGGAATTTACCTCGGGGGGGGACCCTCGATTTCTTCTGAACAACAATTTTCCAGGTGGTTATCTGCATTCCCCACAACCGGTGCAGCAGGCGATGCTGTGTTCGGCATTTTCTCTAGCGTTTCCACCTGAGATCTGTCCAGGCCTCTACCCCCGGCCCATCCTCTGCAGCCTCCTCCTCCAGAAGACAGTCACTTCCCGCTAATACGAAATACGACTTGCCCAAAGGCCAGAACATCTTCATCAGCCTTCCACCTCATTTCATTCCCAGTTCCTCTTATGACTGCCTCATGCTGTCACTGAGCATCTGAAAGAAGAAAAGTGAGTGCGTTAAAAAAAGAAATAAGAAAGTGTTTCCATCACCTACATGAGCTCTTCTATCCCAATTTTCAAATAGTTTTCGGTGTGTATGTATAATGACGCTTATTTTATATATATCTGTGCATTTTTAGTAATTCCACTATCTAACAAAAACTAGTATATGTACTTTGGAAAATTTATTTTCTTTTTGTTTTTGTTGAAATCATATATCATATCCTAACGTATGAATCCTCTGACGCTACCCCTATCTCACGCTATTTGACCGATGATAAGATATATGTGACCATCACTTGACGCCTGAGTGTATCTTTAGTAATGGTTGTCATGTCGATGAGATCATAGGCAATATATATGCAAATACTTGTGATTTCCGAAGGGAGAGGTGTTGGCTAACCTGGATGAGGATTGTAAAGGCATTTATTATAGATGAAAGACGGGAGACCAAGAATAGTCCCCTTGTTAACGAAGGTCAGTGGGTCTGTCAGTCTTGGGAAAGATATTCAACAACCTTATATGCACAACTTTTATGGAAGGCATTAGCCGCATGTTAGTTGAGGCTGTTGCGTTCTGACAATTAAGTTTCCAGCGCTTAGGAAGTTCTGAGATAATGATGTCTTTCTATTTCAAGACCGTTTCCATATACAGACAAAAGTCAAAGGTTATCGTTATGGGATACGAGTATATCATTGACATGAAGAGGTAACCTAAGGGGGTGCCTGAGGTCCATCCCAGATAGCTTCATCTCCTCTCTCCTGTCTAAAAATCTTTCCTTTCCTCTTCAAAGGCCCAGCAGTTCTCCAGTCGAGACTGGATCCACCAGTATGAGAACCTTTCCTCATGAAGTCTTTTCTGCTGGAGTGACTGACCTCTGCACCAACCGCTCTCTATTCAGTGCAAGAGGTTTGACTCTCTCGCGCATCTGCTTCTGTGCTCCTTTTTCTTCTTCTCGGTCTATGGTGTCTCATTTACCCAGCGAGTCTGTTCAGGGCTCTAATCTCATCTGAAATATTACAGAAAAACTTCACTTCGATTTTATTCACATTCACCCGGACATCTTTGAGCATTTTCGATCCCTGTATGATTATTCCTTAATATAGTCGTATAAACTCCAAAGTATCTCAGTGCATGAATAAAAAAAAAGAGAGTATTAATATAAAGCTAAAAAATTCCCCTGATTGCCGCACATAACCACCAAGCAACAAAGTGTCAATGAAAGTTGCCTCTTTTCAGACTAATGACACTTTTCGATAAAACCTTGAGCTATTCCATCTTTAACGATGTAAAGAATTAATCAAGCAATTAACTACTCAGTTGACAGATGACAGTCCAGCTGTGCCCGTTCCATGGCGGATGGCAAACATAAACTCACCGATTCATTTCTCGTTTCCATTACTGGCTTTTGGAGTTCTGTTGCTAATATTAATCCTTTCCTACGAAAATTTGATACAATAACAAATACTAAATGAACATGACAGTTCACTCTTATGTATCATCCTTTGACGGCAAAATTCGTTCAGTTTCTCTAAAACGTTTTTAATTCTCTCTCTCTCTCTCTCTCTCTCTCTCTCTCTCTCTCTCTCTCTCTCTCTCTCTCTCTCATATCCGTCGAGCAGACAAGAAGAACTGCGAAAAAGAGAGCTTCTTTCAGAGGTAATTGTGTCCAGCTTTCATTTTCATTACTCACAACAGTATAGCTAACTTTCACACGCGTATCATTTTAATCATGATCTTTCTGTAGAAGACGTAACGGATAAACAAAGCAAAATAAATAATGGGGTGAATAAGGATATTCACATTTGACAGCTTGAGAGTTTGTTCCTTCTAATCTGAGACCCCGTGGAGGAAGATTTGAACCGAACATCGGGACTTGTCCCTCAAAGGGTGATCTGTGTCATTCCCAAAATTGGGTCTATTTCCTGTCGCTGAAAGTGGACGAGAAATGCGTGAAGGAAGCCATTAGGAAACAGTCTAACGATGTATAATTAGTGCTTTAGTAGTCTCCCAAGAAATGCTCCGTCTCTTACAGAACGAACGACTCATTAATGGGATTTTAGACAAAGGTTCGGTGGTTAGTCGCTCTTACGGAAGCCTCCGGCCTCTCAGGTTATTCAGTGAGTTATTCTTTCCTCTTTCTCTTTAAATAATAGACTTTGAATTCTCTACCGCCCGACAGGCATCAATAATGATAATTTTAAACAATGTAGAAAGCATATTAAGAAAACGTAAAATACAGAGCACTTTACTAAATATCGTATAGCTTATAGCTCATGGAATTTTGGTTCAAAGGAATTTCCTGAGCCTTGACTCATATGGCGTCAGAACAAAAACTTAGCAATGAATAAAACAATTGTTTGTTAAGGAACCCACCGTGTTTCCTGTCTTTGAGGATGTCAGAGGACTTTTCTAAGATTTCATTTAATTATTCAGGTTTATGAAGGAGAAATAGAGAAGGCAATTAAGGGACAGCTTAAATCAGGATGATCAAAATCTAATTATTCTTCTTCTTCAACAGCCTGGGACTCGTCGCAATGATTTACTTCGAAGCAAAATGACTCCCAGTTCCAGAAATAAGTCTGTTTGTTATGAGCTTTCCCTTTTTGTGATTTATTACAATAGTGCAAAATGGGGCTGCTTGTTCAGGCAGCGTCTCCCCATGAATCCCTCTCGCCAATCTCTCACTCAGGCTATTTCACACAAACTCCACGCACGCTGGTTTTCCACAATTGTCATAAAAAATAAATTTAACAATACAGTTTATGCTAAAGAAGATACAGAGGTCACTGGAACATGATCATAAAATATATTACATATAAAAAGTTCAGTATTTTTCAAGATATATATATATATATATATATATATATATATATATATATATATATATATATATATATATATATATATATATATATATATATATATATATATATATATATATATATATATATATATATATATATATATATATATATATATATATATATATATATATATATATATATATATATTGACTTACGTGTGATGGTCTTGGTTGATCATGTATTATTCAATTTACGTAATTTTTATAGCCCTGCAAACCAAGATTACACGTAACCTGCCACTTGAAGCCAAAAGTTAACCTCAAAGACAGACGTTAATTAGCCAAAGGTCGCCAGTTAATAGGTTATTAACCTAACAAAGAATATTTGAGATGAATTTGATTTTAAAAAGCAACGGTTCTTCCAAACATTCGGACGCTGAGGCATACAAAAGCATCGAGATTTAACCTGATTTTGCTTACCCTAAATCCTAGGTATTTTACTGGAATAATGGGGTTGAAGCTAACAATAAAATAATTAGGCTTAATCTAGACTTTGTAAACACATATACCTAAGTGGTGGCTGAAGGAAGAAAACAAAGAAAAAATGTGAAATACAGAAAGAGTACTAGTCAATCGACGAAGCTTCAACAAGAATCGGACTTACCGTGAATGTCGAGTCGCTGCGCGCATTTGCGAGGGACCTCAGGAGTCGTATTCTGGCAGTCTTCCCAATTCACTAATTAAGATAGACGTAGGAGAAAAGTAATAAAGAACAAAGAATATCGTTCAGGCACGCACAACGCGCGTCACCCTGGTTCAGCGACCGCTGGAATCTCTCTCACTGACCCGACCTCGCTTCGTTCCCGCCAGAGGAGGGCTTATACGGCCGAGGATTTGGCAATCCGACCTGACAAAACCTATATCGTCGAATGCATAGAATAAAGCTTAGGGCCACCATAACTAGGGGTCATTGAGCGTAAACCCTCTCTGAGGCTTAGGTCCCTAATGCCCTAGCATATTTTGTTTACAAACTTTCCAGCCTATGGGGTTAAATGCCTAAATGCTACCTATTCCTTTCTCCAACGGATGTTAAAGTTTGAACTGAAGATTATAAATCTAGCGTGGGACAAAGCAATTTCCCTGTCTCAGTCAGGCTGATATTTCTATCCCTAAATGTTCGAGGGCATAACAGCGTAAATATTTATAAAAATATATATATATATATGTGTGTGTGTGTGTGTGTGTGTGTTAAGTGACAACATATTTAACATATGTTCTCATATGTTCTTTCTTGTCACGAGACCAGTGTGTAACACACTTAAGAGATGACAGCGTCCTGAGATTCCTTTAGGGTTTAGCAATCATGAGATTATACGTCGACGTGGTCGAACACAAGGGGTTTTTACATGATTATCTTTCACTGCCTTTACAGAAAAACGCCTTATGCCAAATGCCGTCCTCGCAATTCTTTCAAATTTGTAAGACAAAGCTTATCATGTTATTCAGTCATATAGTTATTAGCACATCCTCCATATTCCACTTTGAAAAAATCATTTAAACAATTATGCCACTATTAGTATGACTTACATATTATCACGATCATGTCTGCAACTGACTAAGCCTTACTAGCTCTGTTCAAACAAACAAAGATGTTGATAGCTTTGTTAGATCGGGTTTCCTCTCGTCTTGTGCACACAATTAGAAATCCAGTTGCAAGTTCTCAGTCATTTTTGTCGATGCGATACGGAGCTTCTGATAAATTTGTCACGCAGGAAGATGCTCTCTTTAAAAGCTACTATATAGTGTAAGGATTTCCGCTGGCATACATGAATGAATCTATTCATTCAAGAAAGTCAAAACCAAAGGGTATTAGTCGAACTCCTGGTGGATAGGGCGCACCATTAGAACCTTTCCGTAGAGCCAAACCTTGACAATAAACAAGTATTAACGTCAATGGTCAGCTTAGCAATCCGTTGGTGCAGTCGCTTAGACCATTTCATGACATCACAATCCTTCCCGAGGAAGCTCAGTAGCCGGAGGATGCCCGAGGGAACGCCATGCCCTAGAAACAGAGGCAGGATTCGTCTTGGTTGTGAAATGCAGCAACTGAGTGTTTACTGCAAGTACACGGATTTGAGGCCATTGCCGTCCAGGGGTGTAAAAAGTTTTGTCTGAATCACTTTAAATTAAAGTAGACAAAACAGTGCTAATACACATTTTAGTATTGTTGAACCCTTTCTAAAACTCAGTATATCAACTGTTAAACAAAGCTGCTTCTACGGTTAAAGAAAAAAAAAAATAATGCTTTCACCTCAACTATGAGTTTATTGCTTTCGCTTAAGATAGTCTGTAGCAGGTTTCCCAGTTTATTCAAACATGATTCAAAACTAACAGAGAGAGAGAGAGAGAGAGAGAGAGAGAGAGAGAGAGAGAGAGAGAGAGAGAGAGAGAGAGAGAGAGCCTGATTCTCCACACATAAAAGTGATAGCAAAAGTTTAGTAATTTTCTCTTGATTTATGGTTGTTTTTATTGTTGTGTTTTCTTATTCCATAGCCATTAAAGTTTGTCTGTTTTTGAGTTACTATTAAATGTCTCATGGGGAGAAATAGCGATGAAATACTGTATTAGGGAAAGCAATGCAAGTCTGAGGGAAAATGAAATGAAATTTTCGAAAATTTTCGACCGCTTGCACAATGGTCCTCTTCAGCCACGCGGTCGAAAGCGTTCATTTTTCAGTAAACTTGCATTGCTTTTCCTAGCACAGAATTTAATCACATAAGTTTTTGTTGATTCCTTTTATAATTTCAGGTCATTGTAGAGTGGTGTATACCATGCATAAAATAAAGCACATTGGATAAATGTCGGCCGTTATAAATGATAACACACATTCATCTTTCCTGTTCTCGTTAGTCTTGAGGTTTTCCCTGAAGCTCTACAGTGCAGCTGTACACTGCAGATCCTTAAAGGCCTTAGTCGTGACAGGCGTCTGAAGGAGTCTCTGGGGAAGTCAGAGGGAAAGGGAGGTTTCATCTTTGCATCATTTACAGACCCATTTCCTCCTCTCCTAATACTCTCCAAGGTCAGTACTTAAAAAAATTGAGGGCACGAGGGTCAATAGTGCTATTCTCTGACAAAGGAAATCATGTTAATGTTGTGTGACAGGTGTTTGTAGCACACACACACACAAACATATATATATATATATATATATATATATATATATATATATATATATATATATATATATATATATATATATATATATATATATATATATATATGTGTGTGTGTGTGTGTGTGTGTGTGTGTGTGTGTGTGTGTGTGTGTGAGTGTGTGTCTTCGTCATATAGAGGATTGGGGTTCCACGGACTAAAAAGTATATTTTCTTAAAATCATTGATAAATAAGCTGGATTTGTTTTCCTCACTAATTACAGTGAACGACATAGAATTTCATTAAACGTCGTTCAATTTTTTTTTTTTTTTTTTAGATTCTAAGTGGATCGTCATACTGCATCCCATTACAGGAAATTTTCAAGCTAATAACATTTTTGACCGTTGAGTTTTATATATATATATATATATATATATATATATATATATATATATATATATATATATATATATATATATATATATATATATATATATATATATATATATATATATATATTGTTACGTGTGAGGAGTCTTGGTTGATCATGTATTATTCAATTTACGTAAATTTTACGGCCCTGCAAAACAAGATTACACGTAACCTGTCACTTGAAGCCAAAAGTTAACCTCAAAGACAGACGTTAATTAGCCAAAGGTCACCAGTTAAGGGTTATTAACCTAACAAAGAATAGTTGAGATGAATTTGATTTTAAACGCAAGCGGTTCTTCCAAACATTCGGACGCGAGGCATACAAAAGCATCGAGATTTAACCTGATTTTGCTTACCCTAAATCCTAGGTATTTTACTGGAATAATGGGGTTGAAGCTAACAATAAAATAATTTGACTTAATCTAGACTTCGTGAAACACATATACCGTAAGTGGTGGCTGAAGGGGGAAAACAAAGAAATTTGAAATACAGAAAACAAAGGATAAAAGAATGGGCGAAGTTTTGAACAAAAAGCGACTTTACCTTAGGACGAACGTTGTGCGCATCAACGACCGACGTGGGAGTTCTTGCAATTGTTTCTTCACTTCACTAATAGCATAATAGACAAAAGAAAGGGGGAAGAGGTCCAACTGGACGTGTTATCTCTCCGAAAGCTTGGTTCTCTCTGAAGTTCTCGGACCGGCCTGGGTCAACAACAATCACCCCAGGTGTCCACGTTCTTGTATTCAAAACATTCGCCATGAGACAGGTAGGAAGGAAAAGGGACCTTAGGACCACCTATTCTTAAGGCTGATAGGGAAATTTTCCTATAGGGTAAAAGGCCTAACTTACCTATCCCGTTCTCCAACGGACGTTAAGGTTTGAACTAAGAGCGCACCTATATAGACAATGTCTTTTCCCGGTCTCAGTCAGGCTAATATTTTTACAATCAAAATGTTATCGAGGGCGAACAGCAGTAATATTTGTAAAAGCTCCCCCTTAAGAGGGCCTTCACTCCCTTTTCGGGCGTGAAGGTCTATACTAAGCAAGCTGTTCGCCTCTCGTAGGTTACTCTCCTTCCCTGAGCAGATTAGTCCTGGTTAGCCTACCTAGCTACAGAACTACTAACCCTAGATAGGATATGAGCTATAATCACTACTTAACCTAATTCTAATAGTACTAGAAGGTGCTCACGGTTATTATAGGCTACCTCCTACAATCATGATGTGTTTTAGACCTAGCCTAGTGGTACATTCTATGATATTCCCTAGCCTAACCTATCCTAACCCGACCGTAGCACCAACGTAAGAGTTAATATTCTAACTAAATTACAACATGGTTTATGTTTAATACAATTAAAATTTACTAGTTAATTCATGAGGGTTGCCTCATATGATAAATGGGTGCCTCACTGAGGTCTTAGGCCATGCGTGTCACGAGCATCGTGGCTCGTTTCACAATAGTTAAGATTACTGAAATTAGTTAGGCTACTTACATGATTACTGCGGCTCGGTGGTAAGTGGAAAGAACAAGGCTACTAAATTGATGTACTGTACTTTAAGGTGGCCTAGGCTAGGTACAAATAAAAGGAAGAGATCACACTGGCTACCTTCTCTGGGCAAGGGGCCAGGATCACTCTTAGATGTTAGGGCACTGTGCCGAGTGCACAGGAGGATGAGCTTATAGCTCGGCAACTACTGGGCTCTCTTCCGCCCTTCTTCTTCTTCTTCTTCGGTTTCCTCCAAGGCCTATCAGTAGCTGGCCTAGCAGGTGATGAGAGAGCACCGACTCCGGGGACAGGCCAGAAGGGCTAGCGGGCGCGGTCAGGGGCAACTGCAAAAAGCTGCGGGAGGACTCCTACTCCGGCTGCTGCGACAACCGGAGCGAGAGCGATCTCGACTTCTGCGTCCGAGGATGCCAGTTCCTGGTCTTCAAGGAAGGGGTACCATTTCGATCCTCCAGGGTTCATCCTGGAATCAAATTTTGTGAAGAAGAAGCTTCGGGTGCTGGAGGCTCTCCAGTCGCGATGATCAACTGCATGGGGAACCCTAAATCTCCCGGAGGAGGATTCGCCTCATGATTTAGACCCGGCATAGAGGCCTTTTCCATTGGTAGCTCAACGTCCGTGGCGGACGGAGTCTGGCACTGCTCAGTGCTCGCAAGTGGCACTGGCAGCAGTTGAGGTCAGGCATGCCTGACAAGGGGTCCGGAGGTGCAATACCTCTCGGACGACTTGGGTTTGGCTGCGGCAGAGATTCCTGCCCCAGCAGGAGATCGTAGCCTCTCCTGAGTTTTGTTCGGGGCGTCCGCTGGGCGTTGCTTGCTTGGGCAGCCCTCCCAATTTGTGGAGTGGTCTGCCCGCTTGCACGTCCTGCAGCGGTACTGCTCCTCCTGAATCTCTCTTCGCGGAGGGGAGGACCTCTTGGTGGGCCAGCCCTTCGCGATTGGAGAGGGCTAGGCCTGAAATAGGTTGGTGGTGCCCCTTCCGCGGACCACTTTGGTGGGCGGAAGGTGGAGGTTTGTCATTTTTGAGAGTTTTAACTGGGGCCTCCATGGAGGAGGTAACGTGGCTGCGGAGTGGCGTTGGTGACGGGCTTCCGCAGAGAAGATCCCGACCAACAAGAAGACCACTCGGGCCGAATTCCACCTACCACGCCAAGGCGGTGGGGTATCGTGCCCCAAGGTGTCATAACCTGGAGTTGGACTGTAGGAACGGTGATGGTGTGGCCCTCTATCCACTTCATTTCCCACCGCGTTTCTTCGTCAACCATGGCACTGGCTGGCACTTGGGCCCTAGTGATCAGGCTAATGTCTGCCGCAGTGTCTACTGTGACCGGAAGGGTCACTGGCAGGCTAGTGCTCTGAAGAGGGCCACCGAGATGAACTGGGTTTCCAGTCTCTCGGGGTAAAGGATCCGTGCGGACCAGCAGCAGAAAATGAAGTGCTGATTAGGTTGACAAATTTGGTGGTGGGGACATGATGTGGACAGGCCGGAGATCCAGCATTGTAGTGGCTAGCAGCCCCACAGGATCTGCACGGGCCTTTTGGATGGGCTCAGTGGCCTGCAGTAACTGTTGGAGGAGAGGGCTGAGCGGATGAATCGGGAGCGGAGTTCTGGCTGGTAGGGTTAGGCTGCTTATTAGTGCCGAGTTTGTATCGGCACTCAGCTTCAGCGTGGCCCCCTTCTTGCAATAGTTGCACAGGGTCTTGCTAGGCAGTCCATTCTTGGGCGAGTGGAGTTCGAGAGGTAGGCCGGAGGGATGATTCGCTTCTGAGAGGTGCTATGCGACTGATTGAAGGTTTCCACGAATCAGCCATGCGACAAGCTTCCATAAGTGTGGAGGGCTGTTTATCGTTAAGATATACTGCAAGGGGCCCTGGCACACATTGGAAAAGGTCTTCTAGCATGGTCCGATTGAAGAGATCCTCAAACGTCGTGCAGGCCAAGGAGTCGAACCAGCGCGTACCGGACTGGGTTTTGTGACATGCCCATTCCGTCCAAGACCAGCCGACTTCCTTGGCAAGACCTCGGAACCGTTGTCTCCATTTTCTGGGGTTATTTCTCGTAGGCCTTTGTAATGACTCTACGAACTTCCGCCATGTTGCCTCTCTGGCTCTTCTCCAGTGAGCGAAGCGCTGCCTTGGCTTTTCCTCCATATGCTTGGCTAGTATTAAGGCTCTCTCCGTCTCCGTGGTGCTGTAGTTATCGAAAAGAGCCTCGATCTCCTCCAGCCATGCTTCTGGCTCGTCCTCAGTCCACTTGGGGACTAGGGAATTGATGCTCGAAATTGGAGCGTTTGATGCAGCAGGTGTAGAACTGGAGGCTTGATGGCTAGCCATAGCTTCGGCATTCTCCATTTTCGCTCTCTCAAGCTCGAGCTCCTTCTCCTTTAGGGCTAACTCAGTTTCCTTGCAGGCTAACTCATGCTGTCTCCTTCTTTCTTCTCTTTCTTCTTCATATTGCCTTTGCTCGGCGTCATACACCCTTCGTTCTTCTTCATACTTCCTCTGCTCGGCTTCATACTTCCTCTGCTCGAGTCTTTCTTCCTTCTCCCGCTTGGCCAAGTCGTCCACTTGCTCCTTAACCCAGGTGGTAAGTTCCGAGCCGGTGAGACCTGCCGCCCCCCAGCCCCAGGAAAGTTTTATAATGCTCTGCTGCCATGGTTCTGGTGGGGAAGGGCGTCTAACCGGGTCGACTGGGCGTACTTGGGCAGCGAGGAAGTGTCTCTTCAATGACGTGGCACCCTTTCAAAAGGTGGCACTGTAGTTTGGGTGTGCCGTGTACAGGTCACACTGGTGGCACTCAGTATCCCTAGGCACTGGTGCAGGTTAGGTTCCAGAAGAACTTTCTCTTCTGTGTTCCCTTTTGTTTTGTTTTATTTATTTTTCTGGATTCTTGCTTGGTGGCACTTATGGTGCCAATGTGTTCCTAGGGACCCTCCACTGGAGTCCAACTAGGCTATATGGGAGGAAAGGCACTCTACACCCCCTGCAGAGTGCAACAATCGAATGAGAGAGAAAGGGAAGGTAAAAGAGAGAGAGAGAGATAGAGAAGTAAGCTATTCCAGTGATGAGTGCTGCAAATTATTGGCACTGTGGAATAAAGTGAATTTGGGTTTTTTTTTTTTTTTTTTTTTTAAAGATCCTCGTGAGTGGCTGGTCCCAGTACCGGCCCCTTTTTTTTTTTTCAGAGGGTGAAAACTACTGTTTGCTTCGGTCTGGATAGCAGGCCTCACTCGTGACCGACAGTTTATCACTGTATTGTAATTACTCTTAACTTGTCCTCATCTATTGTGGGACAGAGGTGTTTCTTTTATTTGGTTTAAAGTATTCAATTAATTAGCCTAGTGTCGGCCGTTCTTTCTTTGAAGAGGGTCACGTACACTTAGGTTAGGAATGCTTACTTGAATGACACGAGAGAGAGAGAGAGAGAGAGAGAGAGAGAGAGAGATTTTCAATCAGCTAATTTCTTGCTGCTTGAGAACATGTAAACAAAGATTTTATACATGCACAATGGCATGGATCTTAATAAAACGATATAGATGCGTCGTCTTGGCTTCCTTAGGGATTACTTTATTATCTTAATTTTCCTGGGAGCCGACGTCACAAAAGTTTATCGTAAAATTTTAAATTTTCTTTATATGATTTTATAGTAGGTATTCGTATAGGAACTTGTGGTATTACTCCTAACTAAGGCCTATCTTTCCCTGCCTAAATTATCTTTTGTTTTTTTTTTTTTTTCTAGCTAAGATCTTAGTCTAACTTCTACTAAGCCGAAAAAAAAAAGTTCCCAAAAGGGCTGGGAGCAGAGTGGTCACAACAGAGAATGACAATAACAAGGTCTTAAGATGGCGGAAAATCCCGTTAGGCCTAAATTTCAAAACAACCTCGGGCGCGGAAACCCCAAAATGGCCGTTCTCTCACAAACAGTTTCACCAATTTCAAAACAACGGCGGAGGAATCCAAGATGGCGGGTATTTTCTTTTTCAAACAAATTCAAACAACAACGCAACAAATGCAGGTATCCAGATTTTACTTTAAATATACCAATCATGCATAGCGTTTTACGTTACGGATGGAAAACTAAATTACCAAACAACTTTGTGTCTTTTGTTATCGTTCTCTCTCACCGGAAACATCCTCGGCAAACAATGGAATAGATTTATGCTGATTTGGAACGGACCAAATTTACGTTACTGAAAATGTATTTTATGATACAATTACTACTTCCGTTCGTTTGCCACTTCACTGACACGGTTTTGAATGATTCCGCTATATGCAAACAATAACGATCGGAATTGCCGACGCGATTTCTAAATTACTTTGTGTACATGAAACAGGCTCCGCTTTTTCGGCCTTAAGATACGTTACTTGAACGACTTCTCTCACGGTCCGAACACGGTAAAATGCCCTTGTCTTAACGTTATAAATTATGACTCTCTGCTCTCGACGCACCCTTTCCCTACGCTAATTCTCGCTACACTTGTTATTATAACTATTCTCTTTACTGCTTATTATTATGCCTGGTTCCTTGTTTGGAAGAATGAAATGGAATTCAATATCTGACTTTTTTTTTTTTTTTTTTTTTTTTGGAATTAATGTAATTTAATTTCCTTTTCTCCAGATTCTTTCTCTAAAATGTACTTTAGATCCTGGCAAGGTCGCCAATGTTACGTGTGAGGAGTCTTGGTTGATCATGTATTATTCAATTTACGTAAATTTTACGGCCCTGCAAACCAAGATTACACGTAACCTGTCACTTGAAGCCAAAAGTTAACCTCAAAGACAGACGTTAATTAGCCAAAGGTCGCCAGTTAAGGGTTATTAACCTTAACAAAGAATATTTGAGATGAATTTGATTTTAAACGCAACGTTCTTCCAAACATTCGGACGCGAGGCATACAAAAAGCATCGAGATTTAACCTGATTTTGCTTACCCTAAATCCTAGGTATTTTACTGGAATAATGGGGTTGAAGCTAACAATAAAATAATTTGACTTAATCTAGACTTCGTGAACACATATACCGTAAGTGGTGGCTGAAGGGGAACAAAAGGAAATTTGAAATACAGAAAACAAAGGATAAAAAGAATGGGGAAAGTTTTGAACAAAAAGCGACTTTACCTTAGGACGAACGTTGTGCGCATCAACGACCGACGTGACGAGTTCTTGCAATTGTTTCTTCACTTCACTAATAGCATAATAGACAAAGAAAGGGGAAGAGGTCCAACTGGACGTGTTATCTCTCCGAAAGCTTGGTTCTCTCTGAAGTTCTCGGACCGGCCTAGGTCAAAACAATCACCCCAGGTGTCCACGTTCTTGTATTCAAAACATTCGCCATGAGACAGGTAGGAAGGAAAAGGGACCTTAGGACCACCTATTCTTAAGGCTGATAGGGAAATTTTCCTATAGGGTAAAAGGCCTAACTTACCTATCCACGTTCTCCAACGGACGTTAAGGCTTTGAACTAAGACGCACCTATATAGACAATGTCTTTTTAGTCGGTCTCAGTCAGGCTGATATTTTTACAATCAAAAGTTACGAGGGCAACAGCAGTAATATTTGTAAAAATATATATATATATATATATATATATATATATATATATATATATATATATATATATATATATATATATATATATATATATATATATATATATATATATATATATATATATATATATATATATATATATATATATATATATATATATATATATATATATATATATATATATATATATATATATATATATATATATATATATATATATATATATATATATATATATATATATATATATATATATATATATATATATATATATATATATATATATATATATATAATATTGATATATATATTATTAAAAGCATATGAGAAGCAACAGACGGTTATCAACAGTTTTATGATCAATAGTCGATAGTAATAAAAGATTCGTCATTCGCATCTTCAAAGGAATTGACGAATAATAGAGGTAAAATTGGAGTTAAAAATTCATAAAGGTTTACGGGAGAGGGAGAAAGTGTGTTCCCTATATTTTATTTATTTATTTATTTTTTTGACATTTGAACGAAATGAACTGTGCTCTCTCTTTGTTAAATCGTACATGAATAATATTTTCTCATGCTTTCGTTGGTACAATCTTCATTTGTGGAGCTCTCTTTCATTACTACAAATTCTTTTTCATGAAATACCGCACAAGAGAGACATCTAAATTATAACTATTTCTAATAATGGAAAAGAATGATTTCCGCACGATAAATGATCAAAGTCGAAAGTATTTTCCAGAGAATAATTGAGATGTCAGGAGTCGCTAATATGTGTCACCGTTAACGACTGAAAGACCTTCGTCATGAACTGTCCAGCTCATTAATCTGTTCACTTTTTGTTCACTGAATTGGAACAAGAGGGATTCCTAATCAGAAACTTAAGTGAAGTGTGAAATGATAGATGTATTCGTATAAAAATTATTGGTATGTGACTTGATGACGATAACAGGAAAAATATGTAATGATGCTGAAGAAAGATTTGGGTAAACTATTTTCCATAAATTTCTCAGTAAAAAACAGTAAAATCATGAGGACAAGATAACTCATAATGAAGTTCTAAGCCAATGAACGAGTTGTGTAGTCATGATGTGATGAAAGGAGCCCATGCCTTTCCTTAATAAGCTATACCTCCTATTTAGTGACAAATTTCTGTTTATGAACATAAGGTAAAGTAATGCAAGCTATTGGAAGGCCTTTCGTAATCATTATGGAATATTCTCCGTCCTTTCAACTTTTTCCTTGATGACTTTGTTCGCCATCTTCATCATTTAAACGAATAATATCAATCGTCTTGCGGATTAAGAACGTTCCTTAAATAATCTCTCTCTCTCTCTCTCTCTCTCTCTCTCTCTCTCTCTCTCTCTCTCTCTCTCTCTCACACACAAATACACACGCACACACACACACACACACACTCACATAATCTCCTTTTAGATGAAGTCAAGAAAGATATAAACAGCAGAAGGAAATGCGTTTTCTTCTTTCCTCATTCAGGCGTTCAAGGAGCTTCGCTGGAAGTAAGAGAGAGAGAGAGAGAGAGAGAGAGAGAGAGAGAGAGAGAGAGAGAGAGAGAGAGAGAGAGAGAGAGAGAAGTAAAAATGTTAGTTCTTGAAAATCAGGCACAATAATAATGACAACTGTCTTCGTGTAAATATACTTAAGTGTAAAGCGAGTATTAGTCTGGGACAAACCCAGTGTTTCAGTTTGCTTTAGAGAGCTCTTTCAATGTTACCATCATATGCCATCAGTGTTTAGCGTGAATAATCACCCCATTAATTCGTGAAAGAACCGTGAAATAGAATGACTTGTTGCAATTACGTCTCAGCTGAGTTACTGAGTACCAGTTATGAGCAATGAAGCGTCGTCTGCTCATTTGCATTTGGAGTCGTACAAAAGGAATATTCCCGAGTTTTGATGAGGGGGAAGTTTCCGTCAAAAGACTGATTAGAAATGGGAATACATACTTGTGTTTTTATTTAATTATTCATTTGGATATTGGTTTGATCAAAAGGCAGCTGCCTTTTGATAACTGATTAAGAGGCAGAGATGTAGCGCCGTCAACTACAACAGAAATTAATTAGTCAGATGGAAAACTTGAAATGATTTTGAGAAAATGGGATTTAGCTATAGTGGCTTATGGCAGAGTTTGTCTAAATCCACAGAGACCAGGAGAAATGACATCAGAGATACCACAGAGTTCTTGAAAGAGGAGAATCATGAATTAACGGATGATCAAATCTTGCCCACCACTTTCCAAACTGAGCATCAGCGAGATGTCTCTCAGACTCGGAGTCTGAGCTGAGACTGGGAAGCGAGGAGGATTTAGATAAAAGTGAACAAAGACAAAAATGCCTCTTTCAAGATGATATTTTACAACTGATGGAAGAAGATCTTTGAACCGAAGTATCTCTTCGCCTCTTCTAAGGGAAGCTTCTTTTATACTGAGTGCATGACACAAGGCACAGCCAATCAGGCACAAGAAATCAATCCATTAATAGACAATGACGTGAACTTGATTAACTGGCTAATTAATATTAGCCTTTATGTTGATTGGCTTATTTATGAAAACTTGGCTGCAAAGCCAAGCACTGGGCGCTTTCAACCATGCAACGCTTAGATAGTGAAAAGAAGAAGTTGGAGTGGTTGGACAGCAAGGCTGAAAGTAAGAAGCGGTAATAGAGGTAAAGTAAATGGCCAGGAAGTGTGTGCAGCAGCTAGGGGCGGAAGGGACGCTGCAAACACCCTTCATAGTAATGTCTAAATTGCACCACGTAAGGTGCACGTATATACTATACCCCCTTGGGAATTAGTCTAGAATCTCTAGATGCATTAACATCACCAACAATTGCTTTATTTGGAACGCTCTGTATAAAGTGAAATTCTACTAAGTTCATGAATGAATGGATATAAACAGAAAAAAAAGTGATAAGTTCTGAGTCTCCGCATTTCTGTGAGTGAATGATAAGGCGAAGAACACAGACCTTGAACTGAATCAACAAGGGCATTACTTTCACAAATCCTTTTTCCCAAAATTTCCGAATAAACCTTTCCTACAAGCAAAGCCACCTCCTTCGACATACGAAGGAAAGAAAGTTAAACACCAGTAAAAATCTGTTTCATTTAACAAAATAAAAACACGTTCTGACTTCAATAGGCGTCATTATTCTGCGTCTCCTCTGCTGATGAGGTTAATGGCACGTCTCCCTTTCAATTATTCCCCTCATTAATTATTCAGATGATGTTATGATTAGGAGGGTAGCATGCTTTGAACTTAAGAAATGGGGTTAATATAGCTGAGAGGAGAGAGAGAGAGAGAGAGAGAGAGAGAGAGAGAGAGAGAGAGAGAGAGAGAGAGAGAGAGAGAGATGCTTTTGCAAAAGGCAACATAAGTGCAAGTTGCAATAACTATAGGGAAATATCGTTTCGCAAACAGTTCTCTGGAGGTGTTGAAAATTTAATGTCCAGTCCATTTTGTGGATTTATTGCTGAAAGCGTTCGAACCCATTTGGGGAATCCGAGTGTTCTGCTATCAGGCCAGAAAGTTTTATGTCAAGCTGAAGCTGTGAATGTTCAAAGCTCTAGATTTATAGACATTTGCTGAAATACGTTTTTCGTAAAGACAAACTTCATTGCTCTAACACTATATGATCCTCGCTCTTAAGATGAGGTACAAGGGGAAGTTTTACTTTCAAATCATTATATAAGTGAACGAAACTAAAGAGGCCCTAATCCATCTCATGTATGCGCAAAGCTCTGAGAATCTGCTTATCCGACAATGAGACTGGCATAACCATTTCACGGGTATTTGATTCAACAGGGCATCATAAACACGTACTTTTATCTTCTATTGTACATAGAACCTTAAGTTCTGCCTTAAGATCTGACTGAGATTTCGATGTATAGGAGAGATGATGATCGCCTGAAAGTCGTCCTCCATGCTAATCAATTGCACACACAAGAGACACTGCATCATATCTTTGGTGATTCCTCCGGGATCTGTCAGCCAATGAAAACATTCAATAAGAAGCACAGTTCTAGGAAGAAACTAAGTAACAAGAAACACAATTTCAAACTTGAAGTCACCAGATTTTATTGACCTTCTAATAGCTCATCTTTATTGCTGAGTAAACAACAAAATATATAAACAACTTCCAGGAAGTTAACCCATCTTAGCTTTTAATGAGTACTCTCCTTTTGCAAATATGTAGTCATTTTCTATTAAGGGGCGCAGAAAGGGATTTATAAACCTCCAAGATTTTATTTTTCTCTTTGTAGAAGAGGAGAGGGGTTAAAGTGTTATGGTAGGTTAAAAAGCTCACGAGGCCTATGTATTACAAATACGTAATTCTAATAAAATTGGAAGTAGTAAGAGTCTGCTTACCTGAGGCGCAAAAAACTTCCTCACACACACAGCCATCTTGGGAGGAAACCCACAAATTAGCTAGTCGTCGTAAGTATCAGTGTGTATGTGATAGACAGACAGACAGACAGACAGACAGACAGGCAGGCAGAGATGAAAATACTTGGACATTTAGAAAAAAAAGTACTTACGTACAGAATTCGGTCAACAAATGTCTTGCAGAAAATAATCTAAAATGAAACAAAGTACTAGCAATATATCTGATGAGAACCAGGGAACAGAAATGTCAAACTTTTCATTTTAGTCCAGAACCCGAAAGATGGAATCACCTCTTTATTTCACTCCGAAATATGTTTCCTGACTAATGCAGACCTTAGAATTCTTCAGCTGCTCTACTCAGCCTCCTTTCAACATCTGAAGTAGCTCTCTTATTACCTGAAAGATCTTGTGTCCAAAGCGAGCAATTTGTGTGAAGTATTCTTAGGAAGCGGAGTATGTGCTTTGGAACCTGTAATCGGCAAACAACTAGAACGAGGAGAAATAGATGAAGGAGAGAGCAAGAAAATATTAATGAAAAGGGAGCAAGAATGAAACAGTGATAAAAGGAGTGACGGGGATAATTGCTGACAAAGACAGACAGGTAGAAAGTCATGTCCTGCATTGAGAAGTTGATTTCACTGTGTAAAAGGCGAAGAGGTAATGACTGCCTCTCATAAGCAACCAGTTATTCCTTGACGAGCTTGATGGCGCGCGCTATGCTGTGCTGGAACCCAGCGCTGCCCC
The DNA here is from genome assembly GCF_040412425.1 of Macrobrachium rosenbergii. Classification (NCBI taxonomy): domain Eukaryota; kingdom Metazoa; phylum Arthropoda; class Malacostraca; order Decapoda; family Palaemonidae; genus Macrobrachium; species Macrobrachium rosenbergii. The sequence goes on along the minus strand of NC_089766.1, from coordinate 20,930,012 downwards.
TCATGTCTCCCCTGCCCTCCTCTACCTAACCACGCAACCGGTCTGGACAAACAGGTTTGCAGGAGTAGGGGGATGTTTCATGTCTCCCCTATTTTCCTGATCCCCTACCTACACTGCCCCAACCTTGGGCGGACAAACAGGTTTTCAGGAGGAGGGTGGATATGTCATGTCTCCCCTACCCTCCCAATCCCCTACTTACCCCGCCCCAATCCGGGGCGGACAAACAAGAAAAATCCACTCAGATTTTATTATTATAGATAGACAGATAGACAGATAGCCTTGCAATGACCCATAGCTTCCTTAAGCAGGTCATCAGGAACAGAGATTCTGAACCAAAACAGGTTTTCCTTCTCGAGAATACTCAGAGAATCCATTAACTCTAGGCTGCTTGATGAAAATATATCCTTAAACTGTGTATGAAGATAGTCCATGACTGGAGACCCAGCATTTTATAGGACTTGATTTTCTGAATCACAGATATGGGAAATATCAAACGCTCAACATCAGAAACTTGAGCATCATAAAGGAATACAAGTTTTGCATTCATTTCTGAAGTCTCGTTTTAGCACTGATTTTTCTGCAGTAACGCGAATATCATTTACGTCACCTAAACAAAAGGGCGGCTAGAAATCGGTTTTCCTCTTCTATTTTCTTACTTCGAGTTGAAATGTCTGCAGAAGAGAGAGATGGTTTGACTCAAACTTCTCTCTCATCTAACAGTCACAAACTGCTAAGAGAAGTGGGACCCTCGCTGTAACTACCAGGAACTAACTGGCAAGTGAAGTGAAACGAGCGAATCGGAAGGCAATTCGGACCAGAATTCCGGCTCCTCCTGCTTCCCTCCTCCGCTTATTTGCTCTTCCTTCATTTTCATGCAGTTGGCGACGAGGAATAAGAGGATTAACTGTGGATGTATAAAGTAAATATTTCACATTACTATGATACCCTTGATGTTGCTAATGACTATTAGATAGTTGCAGTCTGTTTCACACTGATATTCGTTCGTTGCGAGGTTCTCTCTCTCTCTCTCTCTCTCTCTCTCTCTCTCTCTCTCTCTCTCTCTCTCTCTCTCTCTCTCTTCCAAAAATCCGGAAGGCTGCGACCAAATGATGGACGGGAAATTCAATTATGAGCAAAGCGAGAGTATTCCCAAGGACACGGGAATTGATTCCATCAGGAATAAAAAAAAATTGGTTTAAATATTCCAGGAAGCAAAATCTCTGTGACCTTGATTCAATAAAAAGTATTGGCTCAGCCAATACTTTTTATTAAATATAGCCTACCCTGCAGAGAGAGAGAGAGAGAGAGAGAGAGAGAGAGAGAGAGAGAGAGAGAGAGAGAGAGAGAGAGAGAGAGAGAGAGAGAGAGAGAAGCATTGAAAATAACTTATTAAATGAAAGGACGTCTATTTCATACTAATCATCGACTTTCTAGATTGAGGTTGAAACCGTACCGTCTGGTATCCATAGTCATCAGGAATGAATAGATAAAGAAACGAATAAATATATAACTTAGCACGCTGTTAGGCCAGCGTTCGACTCTCCGGCCAGCCAATGAAGAATTAGAGGAATTTATTTCTGGTGATAGAAATTCATTTCTCGCCATAATGTCGTTCGGATTAGACAATAAGCTGTAGGTCCCGTTGCTAGGTAACCAGTTGATTCTTAGCCATGTAAAATAAATCTAATCCTTCGGGCCAGCCCTAGGAGAGCTGTTAATCAGCTCAGTGGTCTGGTTAAACTAAGATATACTTTACAAATATTAAGAAAATAAAAAAAAAGTACATAGTTCAAATCAGTGGAAAGCCGAAAGTACAATTGACCAAATTTGCTTCGAGATAAAAGAGAAAGGAGTAAAATCAGGCTGACCCGACAAGTAAGTATGAGTCGTTCCCAACACATCTCACATGAACATTATGGTTAAATAAGTGTAACGTCAGGCAGACAATCTAGGAATCCCGGCTGAAAGGGAAATCTTAAATAAACATTTTCATTGTCATTGTCACTTGGGAAAGATAAAGATGTCTTATACGGGAAAAACATTATCGTTCACCTGTTACTTATACAACAGAAATAGATTCTTGTGGGTGAATATAAGAAGTATTAATATGAAGCAGATGACTATCAGAGAAACAAAATATACCGTGTACACAAGAAGTCACAATGAGGCCCGGAAGCCAAGGGAATGAGTGTGTGAGCTTTTAGGAATATGTACGTATACATTCACGTAAAAACACACACACACACACACACACATATATACACACACACATACTCGAGGTGTGTTGAAAAAAAAAACGAGAAGACATCATGCAGAATGCGACGGACCAGCTGTGCGCCATCTCAAAAGGGGCGTTCCAGCGCTGCTTCCGACAGTGGCAGAACCGTTGGGAGAAGTCTGTGTCACCTCAAGGGGACGACTTTGAAGATTAGCGTTAAGATTGTTGCATCTGAATACGAGTATTTTTTGTGAATAAAGTGCGGATATTTTTTAACTTATCTTGTATATATATACATACACACACATACATGCATACACACACACACACACACACACACACACACACACACATATATATATATATATATATATATATATATATATATATATATATATATATATATATATATATATATATATATATATATAATCTTAGGTAGAATCTTCAGACAAATATCTAACACTAAGTTAATTTCACACTGACTCACTGTATTACAGGATGACTTTTGTTATTTGTCTGAAGGAACTGACCAAGCCAGATTTATACGGCAAGATCCATCTAAGCCTTCAGCTTTCCCGGGCGGCGGCAGGAAATGATTGATTGGTTAATTATTTGACAGAACGCTTAGTTTGTATAGGCTACATACCAACAGCGAATCTAACACCTCTTTTTATGTGTCAACGGGAACATGAAGTGCCAAGGTCATATTAGGCGAATTCAACTAAGGCTGAAGTTTACAAAGCCGCCACCACTAAAAAATGAGGAAGAGACGAGACCAAAAGTAGCTTTTGGCAGAGGAAGAATATTAAAAAAAGAGATAACTTGAGAGTGGGGAGGACTGCAAAAGACGACGTTACAGGGAAACTTCAATGATGCGAAAGGTAATAATCTTATATTCTAGAATTGCAGAAACACCTTCGGATGGACATCTACCGTTTCCGATAACGGACAATGTTGAGGAGCCTACGGAGAGTAGCAGAAGAAAAAAGTTCAAAAAAGTAATGAATCAGTGTAAGTTTCTGTGAAAGATAAATTATATTTTTGAAATGCATAGGTAAAATAAACTTTATAAACAGGCCAGACAGTTTATAAAACAGGGAAAGAAAATCATTATAAAGAGAATAAATAACAATTGTTCTGAAAAGGAAAGAAATAGAGCATCAGTCGCAAATAAGAGAGCAGAATAAGCTTTAGATAATGAGGAAAAATCTGAAGGCACCATGTGGGGGTTACGAACTCACGGCCCAACCGGTTTGCCCCTACATTTCCTGAATTTGGAAATCTCTTTCAAATCGGTTATTTTTTTAAAGGCGAGTTTGTCATTACTTGAGTCCATTCCGTTAAATAGTCACTTTCCTTGCATTCTCTGAAAATGATTTGGCAGTCATGCCCGTTTCCGTCTCTTCTTCGTAAAGCTTGTTGAGAAAGACAGACAACAGATTTGCATAGAAATAAACCTTAGCCCCTTCGTAGGCTGTTCATGAACTGCCTCTCGGTTCCAGAGTTGAGATCAGGAACAATTCCGTCTTTTAGTTTGGGTCGGAGTCAAGTCAGTTTCCGGAGATATTAACAACTGTTTTAGTGATCGATAATGATGCTTTAGTAAACGTTCAGTAAAGCATGGATGCAAACAAAAATGAATGAGGGAATATAGAAATACGGAAAATGAAGGAAATGCAGACATGTATTATAAACACAGAAAAAACACAAAATTTTTTGTATAGCCGAGGTCTTACAATACTGCATAATCACGCACAAAAAAATTTTGAATGAAGACCGATCAAGCAACCTGGCTATAAATATCTCCCTACAGAACATGCAAGAAGCTATATCAAAGACATGTAAGCGACATGCAAAGCAAAGGAGAGAGAGAGAGGGAGAGAGAGATGGTCGAGATGGTGAAGCCCATAATGACCCTTTACTGAAATTGGCAAACAGCTCCAGACAGTCTTCCCAATAGCCAGTAAACGTGGCTCTGTTTGCAAGAGTTGGATTGGGAATGGGAGTCTGTTCATTCAAAGGAAAACGTAGTCCTGTTCGACTGGGGAACAAGAAACACAAAAGAAACTGAGATTATTGCAAAGTAAGTTTTTGTAAAGTCGTGTGAAATTTCAAGGGAAAATTTTTTCAAGAGTCAGAGTAATTCATAATACCTATTTAAAAGATGAAATAGAGAGAAAATCGTCCAAGGATGAAACGATTTGCTATTGGAGGAGCCCTGTGCACTTAGCGTCATTGGTTGTCAATCATCTGGGGGTCTCTCATGTCGCGAAACTGACACCTGAATTATGATGAATTCCGTTCTGTCTTGATTTAGACTTGTCTTCTGACTCTGGCGATTTCGACTCTTGGATGCGGACAAAAATGAAGAGAACTGAAAAAAACACCAATAATCTTTACACAATACAGTTACCCATCTAATAGATTTTTTGACCAGCAATATTTATAGCAAAGTATGAGTCGTATATCAGTGCTCTGTACTGTGCCTGTTTAGCTTATTTAAGGATGTCTTTTGAAATGTATGGGAGTTTGAGAGGAAAACTTCTAGCCCATGGCGTTCATATGCTTTTCTGTAAACTCGTAGTTCTTCATTGGTGGGGTGGGTAGAGTTCTCGGCTAGCACGCTGTTGGCCAGCGTTCGACCCTCCGACCGGCCAATGAAGAATTAGAGGAATTTATTTCTGGTGATAGAAATTCATTTCTCGTCATAATGGTTCGGATTCCACAATAAGCTCTAGGTCCCGTTGCTAGGTAACCATTTGGTTCTTAGCCAGCTGTCTGCGTAACGCTTTGTTTCCATCTGCATTTTGAGGGGTGGTCTTCAAGCTATTATCTGTCTCCTGCAGTTTCTTTTTCTCTCTTTATCAGTGACATTCATTAGTTTACCTCTTCTTCCCTTCACTCATGGGGGAAGGTTCACTTTCCATAGCCCATCTTCTTCCAGTTGTCAGCCTCCTCTGTTACATTAACCTCAGAATCCAAAGTCAATGTTTTTCAACTTAAATAGCCGATCCTCAGAGCACCTCTGAATTAGGATCCCGGCATTGACTTAAAAAAACTCCCTGTTTCCCAGACAGTCTAATAGTCTTCCCAGTTTCTCATCTGGTTAGCCGACTCTTCTTTCAACGTTCTGTGCGCGAAGGTGACGGCAAATATGTCATTGTGAACCGCATTGTTCAATGTCTGCAATATGTTGAGTGTAGTTACCATTTTAGCCATTGGACTGAAGAAGAGACCCTCTACCCGTAAACATCCATACACACACACACACACACATATATATATATATATATATATATATATATATATATATATATATATATATATATATATATATATATATATATATATATATATATATATATATATATCATCAGGGGAATCATAGGGAAAGGCATCGTACTCGGGTACAATTATTTTTCCAACTTTTCATGACTCACACTCACTTGCTCAAGGCTAGATTAAAGTACAAACACAATCATTAAAACCAAGCACTGCTAATCCATAAAAATTTATGAAGTATTTCAAAAAAATTCAGTGAACATAATTCTTGTGAAAAATTTGAAATAACTTATGAATACCTTAAAAAGATAATAAACAATAAAATTATGTGTAAAATATGTGTAAAATTCTAAAACAGTTAAATTAAATAAAACACTAAAATAGTAAAGCCATTCTGTAGCCCACCCTCGCAAAGGAACGGCAGTGACTCAAAGAATATCGTAAAAACAAACCACGCTCCTTAGGCGACAAACAATTGAACAGAGGGGCATTGAACATTTAGAGACGGAACTATCTTCCTTATTATAATGGTCTCCAAGATAGTTAGGTCGTTTTCATTATGTACTTGACCTATAATTGTAAAGTTCTTATCTAGAACTTACGCTCCTGTGAGAATCTATTATCATTTTTAATAGCCTCCTCGTACAACCCACATAAGTCTCGTGATCACATATTGGGCACGTCTATTTATAAACAACATTAGAATTTAAAAGATTACTTAGGCGTCTTTCGCTTTGAATACAGATCCGCTTGGATTTTTTTGAACGATTTTAAGGTTCAACGCTGGGATTTCTTTTTGAATAATGGTCAGGAACTTTTTTCTGCAAAGGTCATCATGAAAGAAAGGGAGGCTAGCAAACACTTTTAATTTTGGTGCTGTCATAACCGTTGGACATCTATGAACCGAGCATCTAGAATTTCTTAAGCATTCTAATCTAAACAGCAGTTTGTCTGGGAAGCAGTTAATTTTAAGATAATAGAATAAAATGTTTATTTCTTCATTAAATGTAAACCAATTGGAAGTATGAGTGAAGGCCCTGTGGGGGAGGGGGGGAGTTGAGAGAGTGCTGAGTTTAAAACTATAAAGACAAGAACTATAAAAGTTCATACCTAAACCAGTAAAAGTGTTTTTCCTAAAAACACCCGAGTACAAGCCTTGTTCATTCTTCTTTACCAAGGGTAAATCTGATATTAGGGTGTAGGGTATTGCCAAACTCTGAGAGCTGTTCTGCACTAAACTCATTTCGGAATAAGGCGAAAGGGTCATCTACGTATCTACGATAAAACTGAAGCAAAAACATACTCTCCTGCATGGAGAACATGAAAATATTAGCAAGCGTCCGGCCCATCGGGGACCCATTGGCACTCTTTCCACTTGTCTCTATAAAAACCGTTAAAAATGAAAGCCGTGTCCTGCACGGCTAATTCTAAAAGCTGTTTAAATACGTCACGGTTAAAATTATGAGAAGTAGAGTCCGGCTCTATAAATAACTTATTTGAAATAATTTCGACGGTCTCCTCTACAGGGACATTATAAAAAGTGACTATACAGCCAGACTAACCATAAATAATTCTGAATCTTTTATAAGAATATCCTACTTGAATTTATGAGAGGCTCAAGTGAGGAACCATAAATTTGGCTAGTTTATAACTTGGGGTGTTCACTGAGGAGAGATGGGCCATCATGGAACACTTTCTTTAAGTATTTTGGGCAAACCATATAAAAACTCATACGAAGACCCCGTAGGGAATAGTTCATGATATATATTATCACTGACTATCTTCTTTTTATTGTAGCAACCCCAGAAACCTTTTAATTTTGTCTTCTAGTTTAATGATATCATACAAGTCAGTAACACCTATTTTCTCAAATTTTGTATGATCTTTCAAGGTAATTTCCGTCTTCTTGATATAAGCATCCTTATCCAAAATTGTACAACCCTTACCTATGTCTGGTTTTGTATTAATAATATTTTAATTATTAGCCAAGTTTTTAAAAATGTCAAAGGCATTTTTGTTGAAGGTTGGAGTCCATCTAGTTTAAAACTTATGATAGGTACAATGAGTTAGAGATGATAACTGCGACCTAAGATTGTCCAAATTAGCACTAAAAAGACGGGATTTAAGATGGTGAAAGAGATCCTGTGGGTAGAAAAAACCTGCTGTTATAGAATGACTCTCCAAATGAAAAGATGTTATTTGATGCACATAATTCAACTAACTTCATTATTTTATCTAGGGCTAGTGGGAAATTATATGAGTAGGGACTAATTTTTCCCTCAAAAACTGTAGAAAGTCCTGTACTGATACATATTTTGTGAATGGGGAATCTACATCCAAACTTAGACATTTTATGTTGTGAAGTGGTATATGTGCTTCGAATATGTGACAGAAATCTTCAGAATGTTTAATGTGACTGGGAGAAAATGTGCCTAAGAAAGGGGAAAGGAGGCCGACTAACCACGTAGAGAAATTTTATAATTGAAAACTCGGCACATGAGATGATAGGTCTGGATAGAAGATTATCTTTATGAATTCTGGTAAGGCCATAAAAGTAAGGTAGTTTTGGGTTAATGACTTTAGATTTCTCCAGTAGTTCAATGCTCTTTTTGTCTTTACCAATTAATCTTACTCTTCTAAAAAAAAATTCTGCGGGGACGCTTTGGCGGGGTTTTTCGTTAATTTGTCATAAGTGTTTGTGTCACTAAGGAGTTGGCTGATTTTGTCGAGGTAAAAATATTGGTCTATAATTACGATTTTGCCGTCCACATGTTGGCGTTTTTATGGGCCCCATATATATATATATATATATATATATATATATATATATATATATATATATATATATATATATATATATATATATATATATATATATATATATATATATATATACATGTTGGTGTGTGTGATATTTTTGAGTATTGGACATTTTAATTTTACTTTATCATTTTCAGTTTTCTGTAAAAGAAAACTATTAAGATGGCTATGTCTCTCCGCCCGCACATTTTCTGTCCGCACTTTTTCTGTCCGCCCTCAGATCTTAAAAACCACTGAGGCTAGAGGGCTGCAAATTGGTATGTTGATCATCCACCTTCCAATCATCAAGCATACCAAGTTGCAGCCCTGTAGCCTCAGTGGTTTTTTATTTTATTTAAGGTTAAAGTTAGCCATGATCGTGTGTCTAGCAACGTTATAGGACAGGCCACCACCGGGCCGTGGTTGAAAGTTTCATGTGCCACGGCTCGTACAGCATTATACGCTGTACAAAAAACTCGAATTCGCCGGAGGAACTTCGGCGCATGTTTTACTTGCTATTTTTTGTCAAGACATGGAAAGGCTCCTTTTTAGGAATCCATTTTGCATAATTACAGAGAATGATGATTTTGGTTGAGTCTGACGATGAAAAAGTGGAAGGAGTAGGAAACTTCTTTGTTTGTGTCAGCCGAAAGAACGCGTCCAAAACTCTAAACCTTATAAGGAACGATATCCTTTCAGTAGAAAACCTGTTTTCTATGCCAGCCTCATAAATGATTTAGAAGGAGACTCCGGATGTCCTGTAGGACACTTTTATTGCTGTAATATCCTCCCCTGACGTTCCCTTAAATACACTCCACAGATAATATGTTATGGCTTATGGCGGAGGCGTATCCCGTACGCTTGGAAATGGCACCATAAATATATATATATATTTTTTTTTTTTGAGCGGGAGAGGATTTCAGATCATTTGTCTTTCCTCTTCCTGAATTCTTCCCTGACATTATGTGGGACGGTGCAGAGTCTTACAGGCTTCATTCAGCTCTTGTAGTTCGTCATATAATGGGACTGTCTTCCCAGCGATTGGTGTAGTTATTAATCGAACTTTTGTCTAATACTCAAAGGGGGAAGAGAGAGAGAGAGAGAGAGAGAGAGAGAGAGAGAGAGAGAGAGAGAGAGAGAGAGAGAGAGAGAGAGAGAGATTTTTTTTTTAGTAAAGAAGACCGACATCTGTCAACTCAAAACATTTTTCTGTCGGGAAGAATTTCCGTTAATCTTGATTTCGTAAAGAAGATATAAGATTATTAAAAGTTGTCTTTGCTATTTTTTTTTTTTTTTTAATTAGGAAGAATGTCCTTATGAGCAAACATTTCATCATTTCTTTTCCGTTTATCAAAAACATTTTTTTTTATTACAGAATTCATTTCTCTCCAAAGATGCATCTTAATTACAAACACATGATCAGTCAGGGAAGTGTATTACTGCCATAGCATTTTGTGAAATAAATTTTATTTAAAGAACTTTTGATTTTGTTGACAGGATATCCATGATGAAACGTACTATTATTTTCACATGGAGTTATAAAAAACCCTTCCTTAACCAAAATAAAAAAAATTCCAAAAAAACCTGAAGTGACAGATTAAATGAAGGTTTTGCGTCTTATCTCTCCTCATACTATGTAGCCTTACAAAAAAAAAAAAAAAGTAACTGTGACAGACAAAGCACTGAAGTGCCTCACTGCAGTAGGTATGGCTGAGCCCCGTGTCTTCAGGAATCTCAGGACTGCAACAACGTGAAGGGCTCGGAAACACAGCATTAAAATTGCCCCTTAGGATCCGTAGAGGTCTTAATCCTCGGGGTTACCTGTTCTGGATTCCCCATGGACGGGAAATGTCTGTCCTAGGAAAAGATTGGCCATGGTTCTGTTACAGAACTTTGCTTTTTCCAGTTTCTTGATTGTACTTCTGTTTTTCAATTTCACAGTGTACACTTTCATCGGTTTTCTCTCTTCACTCTGTTTACAAAATGATTTTGTCTTCTCTCATATCTGGTCACCAAAATTCAGTATTGTTATGATATATGCATTTGGAACGAAGGAACGAAATAAGTTACAATTCAGCGAAAAGAGATGCTGATTTAGGATTTCTCTTCTGTGTTTCCTCCCTTTTCATTGACGTTCTCTCTCTCTCTCTCTCTCTCTCTCTCTCTCTCTCTCTCTCTCTCTCTCTGTTCCTTTTCTTGCCTGTGCCTAATGATTTTCTCGATACCTCCAGAGAACTGTGTGGAAGAAAGGCACAACATCTGTGCGATGTCAAGGTCGTCCCTCCATCTCCTCTGTTTCTTGTCTCTTCGTTAGATGTCCTTCACTCCCTTAGGCCGTTGGATCATCGTCTTATCATCGAAGTCCATAAAAGTCGAAAGAGAAAGAGGGCGAAGACTTGTGTCGAAAATACTTGAATATAAAATCAATGCCTTTCCGTAACTGACCAGGGTTCGGTTGGTTCCACCTTCGCATTCTTTCTCCTGATTTTTTCTTAACTGAATTCTGGTGTTCATTCCTGGAAACTAGTACATCTAGAGAGAGAAGTTTGTTATTTTCTTTGCTATTAAGGGTAAATCTGATATTAGTGATAGAGAGAGACTTGACTTACTGACTTACAGTTCGTGGGGGTTGCCCCCACCAGGTCCCTCAGTGTGATGCACCTCTGATGTCTACCAGGGAATTGCTAATGCATCTTCCGGTATATTTTGAATCTTCCAATCCTGGATGGTCTGGGATGCAGCTCAGATATTTGTCGAGCTTATTCTTAAACACATCTACGCTCACTCCTGATATGTTCCTCAGATGAACTGGTAACGCATTGAATAGGCTCTGCATTATCGATGCTGGTGCGTAGTGGATTAATGTCCTGTGTGCTTTCCTTAGTTTTCCTGGTATAGTTTTGGGCCCTATTAATCTACCTATGCTTGCTCTTTCTGATATTTTTAGCTCCATGGTGTTTTCGGTAATTCCTTCTACCTGTTTTCATGCCTGTATTATCATGTAGCGTTCTCTTCTCCTTTCGAGACTATATAACTTTAAGAATTGTAGTCTTTCCCAGTATTCAAGGTCCTTAACTTCTTCTATTCTAGTTGTAAAGGACCTTTGTGCACTCTCTATTTGTGCAATATCCTTTTGGTAGTGTGGGTACCATATCATATTGCAATATTCAAGTGGACAACGTTCATACGTTTTATAAAGCATAATCGTGTGTTCGGCTTTTCTTGTTTTGAAGTGCCGGAACAACATTCCCATCTTTGCCAGTAGTATTGCTATTTGATCATTGCATAGCATATTCCTATTCAGCATCACACCAAGGTCTTTAACTACTTCCTTATTTGTGATTGTCTCGTTATTAGGTCCCTTATATCCATATAGCATTCCTTCTTTATCACCATAATTTATTGATTCAAATTTATCAGAGTTAAATACCATCATATTTACCTCTGCCCATTCATATATTTTGTTTAGGTCTCTTTGTAGCGAGTTCCTATCTTCACCACAAGTAATTTCTCTACTTATTCCTGTGTCATCGGCGAAACTTCTCACTATCGAGTCCTTAACATTACTGTCTATGTCTGCAATCATAATAACAAACAGGAATGCAGCTAACACCGTACCTTATGACACACCGGATATTACCTTAACTTCATCCGATTTCTCATCGTTTGCAATCACTGTCTATTTTCTGTTTTGCAAAAATCTTTTATCCACCTTCCTAATTTGTCCACAATATTATGTTTTCTAATTTTTTTTTGCTAATATATTATGGTCTACCTTGTCAAAAGCTTTTCAAAAGTCTAGGTAAACCACATCTGTATCTTTTCCGTTTATCATATTTTTATATATGTTTTCATGGTGGACTAACAGTTGGGTTTGTGAGCCTTTTCTGGGTACAAAACCATGTTGTCCTATATTAAATAAACTATTTTTCATTAAATGTTTCGTTATATTTTTCTTCATTATCCTTCATACACTTTCATAATATGTGATGTTAGACTCACAGGCCTATAATTACTTGCCTGTAGTCTTGATCCACTTTTGAAAATAGGGGATCAAGACTACAGGCAAGTAATTATAGGCCTGTGAGTCTAACATCACATATTATGACAGTGTTTGAAATGGTAATTTATGTTCATCATAAATCTTGCCTGTAT
>NC_089766.1:20877555-20912555 GCF_040412425.1 Macrobrachium rosenbergii | reverse complement strand
TCTCTTAGGATCATCTTCACTGCTCATTTTTGCGCCCCATCATCTAGTGACGGATATCTGTGGAGATATCCGTCACTAGATTGAGAGGTGCCTCTCCTTCCCGGTGAGCTTTCATAACAAATTAGGAAAATGAAGTCAATACGACGTAAGTGGAAACCGGATTTGCTTTTTATAAGAATATTAATTCTGGCTTAGATAAGTCTGTTGTTGCATGTGTTGGATGAGGTAATTATGCAATGAAAGGAAACTGATTTTGTGAATAATGCCATAAATTGGTTCCTCGCCGAAGAGCTCTATGGACTCTAACCCAGACATTGATGCTAAAGGAGATATCTTTGGTTCTGCTGTGGTTTGGGCATGTCTGCAAGCATTGCAGGGGTAATGGTCATAGTATTGTCAAGCTATGTAATTAATATTGACCAAGTCCAGCTCGCGGTTGTTGTAGTCATTTCCGGTAATATCTGCAGCGTTTAACATTGCTCATAGTTGTTGTTGCCATTGCTTTCGGCGCTTTTTGAGATATTGATTTTGGCATTCAGCGGAATATTAGTTCGAATGTTGCTTTAAGTAATTTGGTTATGCCTATTTTGGCAGGTGGTGATGCATTTCTTGTTTTTGTCTTTGAGCTGTAGACAGTACAGAGCGTAATTTGCTTGGTTTTGTGTGTGTGTGTGTGAGTGGATTTTTGGTTATGTGGATGTCCCTCTTGCAATTTCTTGTTCCATTATTATGAGCTTCGTCGCAAGTCTGCTAAGCGCATGTTGCTGTTATTTCTTCAATTGTGGCTATAAACGTTGTATAAGTAATTTTATCGCGAATCCGTACAAATATTGGCAATGGACTTAGTATTTCTAAGGTTGTAGCTTTCGAAAATCCACTCTGACGAGCTACTTACATCGATCAATCTTGTCAAGAGCATTTTTGGGCGAAAAGTCACCAGAGTGTATATAAGCGAGTTATTTGCACTTTTAAATAAAATTTGCAAAATGTTGCATTCACCTTCTAAATATACAAACATTTTGATCTCTAAACTTGTCAATACCTCCTAGAAAAGTAGTAAAATTACATAAATCTAAACGTTACATTAATTTTGAAATGGCCCCCTGTCAGCTCATTTACGCTCACGAGTTGGGGAGAGGGTTACCAAGGCATTGCCCAAAAACTAACTCAAACCAGTTGTGTCTACTCTGTACTGGCACAGGCAACCACGTGGTGCCTCATGAAGTCCTCCCGGGAATGGCATTTTCCATGGGAATTTGAATTTATATATATATATATATATATATATATATATATATATATATATATATATATATATATATATATATATATATATATATATATATATATATATATATATATATATATATATAATCGTTCATGTACGGGCTCAGCATTGCCTAACAGAGTCAAATCCGTACCAGTAATCATGTGGACTGCTAACTATAGCCGATTCACTTAAAGTAGATTCTTGGGCCTACGAGACGTTTGTTTGGCGGCCTCTGGTTGGCTGGTACCGGGAGGCAGGCGACTCGCTCACTCTCTCATTTTTAAGTATGTAGCTCAGAAAACTAGCAATATGCTTATATATTGCTTCATTTATCTCACGTTTTGAACAAGATAGGGAAGTTTTGGTCATACCATAGGATTCGGTATTAATTGTACATCTAAATACGATTTCCTAAAATCAATAAGAGAAAACACAAAGGAATTACAACAAGTAAAAGTGAAGTGAAGAAAGCATTTAATTATTTATACCGTTTTTACTTTTATCGGATTTTGCATCATTCATGAGATCAAAATAAAATAAAACTTGTGTTTTCATACAAGAAATTCACCCTGAATACTCTGGTGCTTTCAGATTTTAGATGCGTGTGATATGTGAAGAGAATATGAAGAATATGTCTTATTATGTTGCATCTGTTCTTGACGCAGTTTGCCAAGAGACAGTGATGATGATCTGCACGACACCGCGGTGGTCCTCTCAGCCGTTGACAGTTGCCAACTAGCGATATGAGAAGTTTGCAGTTTCGACAGTACTTGCTGTATTATTATGTCATTACATTTTCTGAAAATAAATGCACAGAATTCCCATTATGACTGTCGAACATTTTCACTTCGGTATTATATGCGTCCGTATGTCTGGACATATCTGATACGAAAAAATAATCAGATGGATGCATCTGCATGTACTGGCTTCAATTTAGACATCGCCAACAGAATTTATGTTAAGAAATAAAAAATGTACTTACGTTCATTGAATGAACATGAAAAATAAGCTTTTGATGTTATTGACCAGAGAAACAAGTGGCCATAATAATGAACTCATCATTATGTAGTCCTGTTATTTATCTTGTAGTCTACAGTATGTATGCAAATTTCTAAATTGAAGCCAGCACATCCAGATGCATCCATCTGATAATTTTTTTTTTAGTATCAGATATACCCAGACATACGGACGTATATAATACTGGAGTGAAAATGTTCGACAGTCATAATGGGAATTATGCGCATTTATTTTCAGAAAATGTAATGACATAATAATACAGCAAATATTGTCTAAACTGCAAACTTCTCATATCGCTAATTGGCAACTGTCAACGGCTAGTCATCATCACCGTCTCTTGGCGAACTGCGTCAAGAACGGATGCAACATAATAAGACACATTCTTCATTTTCTCTTCACATATCACACGTATCTGAAATCTGACAGCACCAGCGTATTCAGGGTGAATTTATTGTATGAAAACGCAAGTTTTATTTTATCTTGATTGCATGAATGATGCAAAATCTGATGATAAGTAAAAACAGGTATAAAGAATTAAATGCTTCTCTCTTCACTTTTACTCGTTGTAATTCCTTTGTGTTTTCTCTTATTGATTTCAGGAAATATTTCGTTGTACAATTAATACCGAATCCTATAGTATTACCAAAACTTTCCTATCTTGTTCAAAACATGAGAAAAATGAAGAAATATATAAAAATATTGCTAGTTTTCTGAGCTACATACGTAAAAATGAGACAGTGAGCGAGTAGCCTACCTCCCCGGTACCAGCCAATCAGAGGCCGCTAAACAAACGTCTTGTAGGCCCAAGAATCTACCTTAAGTGAATCGGCTATAGTGACGTCATTCCTTTCACAGCCAGTCTATATCGTGCAGCGGTCGGGTCTTAGTTTCAAAGAGCCGTTCGAGTTGCCAGTTTTTCCTTTTTACGCTCGCTATGTTTTTCAGAGCTGAGAACACTGCAAAAATAATCGCATAGGAAACGAATTTTACGCATGTAAAAAGTATACGAGCAAAATTCTATATCATATCCATATATATTTATATGTTTCCGAATAAAATATGTCTATGTTAAATTCAGCAAAAAATTTGTTAATAATACATAATACATAATATCTAATTCAGATACATTTAATTTTATATTTAATTTATTTTATCAAAATTCATAAAAATGAAATTAAAAAGCAAGATAAACTAAATGAAACTTTATCCACTAACAACATTATTGATGAAAATCAAAGGTCATATTTCTGAACCAGGTAAGCTCCAATTTCACAGTGCATATTGGAAGGGAGCTAATCGTGGTGGTCAAAAATAATCTAGATCATCAATGACTTACAAAAATATTATCTTAGTTCATGAAAGGAAAAATCTGAAAACTTTTGATATAACTTTAAATATAACGGCTGTTATCAACTAACAACATTATTGAGTAAAAACATCAAAGAGGTCTGTTTCTGAACTTTAAAAACAGTGCATATTGCTCTACTAGAAAAATTAAACTAACCAACAAAATAATTTATTTTTAATCTTATTGAGCTTATTTTCCATTTTATTGCATAATTTATTTTTCTTTCTTTCTATGTCAATCTTTTTTTATTCAGATATTGTTATTCTAAAAATACAAAACATAGCTTGGCAAAATAAATTACATCATCTGGGAGATGAAAGTCCATTGAATTAATTTTTAGATTCATTTATGGCTAATTTCATTTCTTCGCATGATGCTAGATAACTTTTTATACAATGTTTTCATCCCTAAGACTTTCATCCAAATGGTCTTTGAAAACCTCTCTAACATGAAACTTAAGTGTGAAAATAAGTCCTCAGACGGTAAATGCAGTTGATTTCTGTTAATCTTTTAACCTTAGCCAATTTTCTCACTTTGAAAACTGGCAGCCAATTTGTGATCTTGAATGAGTAATACAGGTTCATCGAAAATTTGTTCACTATTGTAGCCCCCATTAGTGCAGCAAACTTTCTTCCTTCATGACATCAGATATCAATTTTGTGTTACTTGGATCTGCTGTCAAATCATCCATGTCGTCACCAAAAATTTTTGGCAATATCAGTTTCAATTCTATATCTAATTCCGAATGTTTTAAAATATGGCTAAAGTTAGGCAAATTTCTAATGCAAGCTTCGCAGTCATTATAATTTCTCACATTGTTTGTTGCATTCGTTAATGCTAACTCATTTGTTAAGCAATCGCTATTTTCATGCTCGTTTATTTATGTTTGTGTTATTGCTTTTAGATTAGGGCAACATTTTTTCCAATAACTCAGCAATTTTGATTCTAAATTTAAAAGAGTGTATGTCTGCACAGCAACCGGGATGATCATGAGGTCACTCGTCTGTCTGCAACATCCAAAAAAAAGCTTTAATAATCCTGGTTTTAGACTAGTAGTTGTCAATATATATGCAACATCATAATCACTGGCTAACATCTCGTATAGGCCCATAAGTGAATGAATGATAAAATGACTGCCCTTTTGAAAACTATAAAGACTGGGGCGTGACCTGATGGTTGCATACTCCGGATTTTGTCATGACATCAGTGACTTTGGCACAAAAAGATTTTTCTGGTTTTTAAGTCAGTTCCATAAGCATTTCTTGATTTAACGTCTCCTTAATCATATTAGATGAAATCATAAGATCGAACCAATCCAATTAAGCAGTTCCAAAAGCAAACTGGTGATTTAACGTCAGAATCATAAAAGGTGAGATGAATCACCTCCAAGATCGAACCAATGGTTACACAATGTTCCATAACATTCATTTCAGTGAAATTAATGTCTCCTATCATATTAGATGAATTCATAAGCTGGATGACCAATGGCATAACAGTTCCATAAGCATTTCAGTGAAATAACGTCTCCTATCATATTAGATGAATTCACTAAACTGATTAACAGTTCAAAGAAAGCGATTTAATCCAATGACCAGACCAGCAACATGAATTCTGCAAAACTGTTAACCATCCTTCCAGTTTTTGCATTTTCTAGAGAAAGTCCACTCTCATCTGAATACTCAACAGACTTAGTACTAAGGGCCTTGACTTGACATCAGCTGAATGTGCAGCATACTTAACTGATGAAGGTCAGTGTTTTGTGGTTTAGATGAATTTCACTGATCTTAAAATCACCATATTCTGTCTTTACTACTTAGCATTTCCTAACACAAGAATCAGAGATCAGGTTCCTTCTTCAAAACAAAACCCTTTAGTTATGAAGTGATTTCTTATTAATTTTATCATATGTGGGACATCTGTTGAAATAAGAATATTTCCCCAGTGTGACTGGATTTTTGATTGACACAACTTGGACAATTTATTGGGTCTATCCCAAAGTGCTTCCATAATTTTACATTGCTTGGCCCAAGATCATGCACGATTGCAATCACAGGATACCCAGCATTCTCTACTGCCTCAAAAGCATTCCCATCAACATTTCAGAGGCAGTTATCATTGTGCTAAAGTCGAAGATTTATCAAAATCATAAAAGATCACTTGTCATCAGTCATTTACCAATTAAAGGCTAATCATTATCACCTGAACCTTTCCATGAGGTTTATATAGTCTGTCCATTCCGATTTGGAGCATCATAACTATTGCACAGCTCATGTTTTTCAACTGCTCATTTCATCAAATGATATTACAACTCAAGCCACTCTTTTACAGTCAAAGTTTCAGCTTTAGTTTTCATCAAACCAGACAAAACTGAAATGTTAATCAGTACCTCAGTATTCTTATGACAGAAAATTTCTGGAGCTCTCTCATTGAGGTGCTTGTTGAAATAAAGGAAACCCTGGTCTATCCCCAGTACAAATAACTATAGCATTTTTCACTTATACTTTTGATGGTAAACATCGACGATAACCATCTATCTGTCCAATGCTTGCCACTTCTTCCTTTATGGAAAAGTGCATCTATCTTTCAGTCATACTGAAAAGTGGTTTTAAAATATCTTTTATCTGGAAAGACAGCATCCTTGAGATGTTGCACTTGAGAAAAGTGAGATTTCTGTGCCTGTATCTGTATTTTTCTTTAACTTTGATGTTTCACTTTACATAAGCTTCCTTTGCAAACAAATGCTTTGCCATTTCACTGCAATACCAAATGAGTTACCAAAATATTTTCTTCAATTGCAGCTGGGCTCTCTTCTGTTTCAACAGTAGGTCATAGTACTTGGTCTGTCTACTGATGCTACGCTTTCATCTTCAAGAAGATCTTCCACAGTTCTAACTTCATCCCTCGCTTTTCTGCTCTCTTGAATCGATCTTCAGAGTTTTTAGTTAAACACGCAATCTTTTGAAATGAAAGGAAAATGATATGAATTTTTGAATGTGACTAATAAAATCACAGCTGATCACACATACGCACTATGTGTATAAGTGTGCAGTGGCATGTGGCCTGATCAGTATGGCGAAGACAAGTATCTGGTAATATATTATATATATATATATGAGATATATAATATATCTATATATATATATAATGGCAGTATACAGAGCTCTGGTGGAGAGGAGAGATCTGAGAACTGCAGAAGAGAGAGCTGAAGAGAGAGAGGAGAGAGATGCAGAGGTTACAGCCTGAGTTTGTAAAAATATATACAAATAGGTACACTGTAAGCAGAAAAGCAAACAACAAACAGGACATTAGAGTTTGAGGAGTCAAGATTCAATGATGGTACTACATGGTGCTTGTCAGCAACCTTTTTCCTTCTTGGGCTTTCAATACCAAGCAATCGAGACTTCATGTCATCGATATAGTCTTCTTTTCCAAAATGTGCTGAACAGACGAGTGCATTGTTGGTATTGACCTTATCATCACGACAAGGAGTTCAGGCATTTATCCATTTCTTCCTAAATTCTCAGTCGTCTCTTGAAATCTAAAAATCGAACATCCGAACGATTTCTGCTATTATTAAAGCATCCGTAAACTGCTCAGAAGATGGATGGTGGCTGGCCCAGAAAACTCCTTCCCTGTATGTTCTTGGACGTTTGTCTGGTGCTCGGATTTAGACAACACACTGAAAAACCATACTAGAAGACATTTTGAAGGAGAAAGTTAGTGCTGTCATTGATCTGCAACACTATGGCCTGTCAGTTTCCCGAAGGTCAAATAAAGAAATCCATTGACATAAAGCATTGCCAGTGTTAGCAGAACTTCTACAGAAATACCTTCAACTTCATTGACAAACAAGAACATTCTGCCTGATTGGCAAACAATGTATCTCCTTCTTTGAGCCCTGTCTAACGAAGACGTCACGCCGTCGATTGTCAGACAGGTACCCTGCGAACGTCAAAGCAGAAACCTGATATATTGCTCAACCAAAGCTAAGAATATACCTGTCAGAGCGTGAATCGGCAGGAATTTTTCCAGTGACGAGAATCAAACATTCCCCTTTTCGACAGCCAGCCAAGGCTGTAATTTATAAGTCGTGCAGCCTGTCATGACTTAGTTGCAAAGAGATGTTCTTTAGATGACAGACGATGTTTTCCATCTTTACACTGACCTGCTCTGTTTTTGCGAGTTGAGAAACTCAAAAATAAATCGCAAACAGGAATCAATCTTGTATATGATTGATATGAGCTCAAGCCTCAAAGCTGAGACCATCCAACGTTCATTTAGGAAGGCGATGTTTCCAAGAACAAAATCCAACTGTTCTTTAAACACGATGCCAACAAAAAATTTGTTAATAATTCGGTAATTTTTAATATCTCTGCCAGAAATGTTTTCATTTTATATTTAATTTTTATAATGGAACAAAAATCGTCATAAAAATTAAATTTTCTAAAAATGCAAGAACATGGAGCCAAGACCATCAGTGACAAAGCAAATGAAAGATGTTCTTTTTGCGATGACTATCTCCAGGTCTCCACAATCTAGGGCTGAGAAGCCAGGGTAAGCATTTGGCCAAGGCCACTCTGCCTCTGGATTGCTGGAAGGAGCTGTAACGTGGTGGTCAGGAGACTGAAGTGGTTCTTCCATAGATCATCAATGACATAGAGTGGCAGATCTCCATGCCAAGGGCAAGAAGACCTCGGTCAGACATGGAACATTGAGAGGCCCACTGTGTTCTCCAAATGACAGTCCTCTCAGAGTGGAAGAGGAAAAAATCCTGGACATTTTGTCATACTTTTTTGAAAGATCCAGCACTTTGGCATTATGAGGCTGTTATCTTTGTACGAAAACAAAGGGCATGTGCCATTCCACCAAAATATTATTGATCTGAGGTCTGTTGTATCAGGCTGAATTGTTCTGCAGGCCATATTTCAAATACAGCCAGAAACCCTGTGATTGGGGATGGCAAACCAACGAAGCAGGGCAAGTCCTCTGGCCAACAAAGTCATTCCCTTTCCATTCTAAGGCTTTGGAAATGATATTCAAAAGAATGTATAAAGGAAGGAGGAATACCTGAGACAGCTCTGTTTTGCAAATTTATTTGGATAAATATTGCCCTTTTCAAAATAATCTAGCTTGGATCAAAACAATTAAAATGCTATGCCAAATTCTTATCCTCGAATTTTTCAAAGGTGTAGGTTGATGATCAAGATCTTCTTCCTGTTGTTTCTTCCTTTATGGTTACAGTTTAGACACAATGATGATTCGATAACCATTACTATTTCAGTTGAAAATAGCATATTAGTTAAACTGTCTGATCAATCGAATTACCATTTGTTGGTCCCTATAAGGTCTAAGTGGATAGAAAAAAACTTTAACAGACCATTTTGTACACCATCTTGGGGCAATTCATTTTAGTAAGCTTTTCAATAAAATGTGTTTCTTTTTATAACCAACCGAGGTTTAAAAGAAAAAACTATGGTATTCCATCCAATAGATGCCCCAAACCAGTGAAGTCTCAGATGGCGGCCATTTTGAAACATAGCGACATCTTGATTTTTTTCCATCTTTTCTAATCGAGAGTAGTCTTAGGAATGTTTTTTCATGCTTGTTTCACTATGTCGAACGATTTTTACAGCAATTACTGCCTACATAGCAACATGTTTAATTAAAAGACGAGACCAACATTGACACAACCAGTAACCTATATATAGACCTACTTACTACTAAGCAAGATCGTTTTTGTTTTATATCATGTGGCATATATTGGATTAATGATGTAGCAATTTTAAAATCAAGCTACCATTGCATTTATGTGCCACATGAAGGTGCTGAAAATATTAGACAAGTTGATTGAGAAAGTGGATCTACGGCTAACAAGACATTCCTCTGACTAGCAAAAGATTATGGGTAAATCAGTTCCATTTTGTTCCGTTTACCTGTGAAATGTTATTCCATTTTCTCTTGAAGATGTTATTTACCCTCTATGGCGGCGATATTTACAGCTGGCTCTCCATTGGATGATCTCAATGTTTTCTGCTTATGAGTAATGCTCTTTTTTGCCTCCACTGACATGAGTGGTAGATTATTGTCGTTGATTGCTAATCGAGTGTTGTAGGTCACAAGCAGAATGGGCATGGGGCTGGCAACTTCATCCAAGAATGACTTGTGTCTAAGATGTTCTTTAACCTGGGGATCAAGGAGTTAAGGAACTCAGGTTTTGAAACAAAAACTGCAAGAAGAAGAATAGGCTTAAGAGAAAACGAATAAAAGAAAAGGAAGGATATAGAGAGAGGATGGGTCAATGGTGATAAATGAAGAAGAAAGAAGAAGCAGAGAGAGAGAGAGAGAGAGAGAGAGAGAGAGAGAGTATCGGCCTAGCTAACCCCAAAACCCTAGACCGAAATGAAGCACCACCCGCGAAGCCAGTTGCAACAAAGGCATTAAGAAAGAAATGATGAAGATTACTCACTGACTTAGGTTATTAAGGCTATATTCTTGTGTTAAATTCATGTTATATATATATAAATATATATATATATATATATATATATATATATATATATATATATATATATATATATATATATATATATATATATATATATATATATATATATATATATATATATATATATATTTATATATATATATATATATATATATATATATATATATATATATATATATATATATATATATATATATATATATATATATATATATATATATATATATATATATATATATATATATATATATATATATATAATGGAGGGCAGAGAGAGAAGAGTACTCTGCATTTAAAGAAAAAATAAAAAACTCTAAAAAAAAGCGCATTATCCTGTTCAAACTGAGGGACCTGAGAACATGCAAATGTGCTCATTTATCCTTTCAGATATTGCATCCAAAGGAAGAGACGACTCATAACATCAAAGGGCCGAAAATAAAAGCTTCCTAGACGATGATAAATGTTTATTAGCTTCATCGCTTTGAGTTCTACTAATATGGAAAGAATATTGTCCATGAAGGTTGTCTGTCACCTGAGGCCATGATCACGGCAGGTGAAGGAGGGTAATGTCCCTGTGGCGTCGTCAGATGTTTTCGACCTGTGATTGACCCTTGAAGGCTCTCTTGTGAAAAGCGGGAGCGAACAGAAGCAGATCTTAATAAATGCAAGTATTGAATGGTTAAGTCAAAAGCGCATTTGAATTCATTCTCTTGTTACAATACGTTACTCCCAATCAAAATGTTCAGTCACTCTGAATAATGAACGGTTATAAAACAGTTGTTGAGCAATAACGATGTCTGCGTGTATATACACATAGCCTATATATCTTTTTATAAAATATCATGCAAATTATTTCACCGAATAATACAAAATCTAACTGAGGGGGCAAAATAATTCCTCTGCTCTCACTAATAATCATACGCAAATGTAATAATTAATCTCATATAACTCGAGCAATTATGGGCTCTGGTGAACCGTTGAGAGGAATTAATGATCAAAGGACTTTCACTTCTACTTGATGACAGAATTAGAATACTGTACAAGTATTCTCCTGTCCCTCCACCTCACGTGGACTCATATAGCCCTGAATTCTGCTCTGGTTGACTGAAGGTGATTTCTTGCCTAAGAGGAACTTCTGAGGTGATTTGGTTTGCTTTGCCCCGAGAAAGTTCAGTGGAAGTCAAATGAACGTAAGAAAGAGTTGTGAGCGAATGCAAACACACGCAAACGTACACATACACACCCACAAAGGCACACACACACCATGTATATATATATATATATATATATATATATATATATATATATATATATATATATATATATATATATATATATATATATATATTATATATTATATATATATATATATATATATATATATATATATATATATATATTTTCATGATATTGCCTTTATAATATATATATATCCTATATAATTTTGACATATTTATTTTTTTTTATGTGTTATGTTTAGTGATAATGGTGGTTGAAGTGTCATATTTAGTTTGGCATCAGATCTCAAAAGAACTATTGATTGAGTAACTTAATAGCGTAATTTAGAATTGATAATACAATTTTAATAGTAACGTATTTTAGAATAATATCTTTCTTGGTAAAAGCGTAGTATTTGAACACGTGTGTGTGTGTCCACGAAAGACTTGTTTCATTTCAGTTGTCATCAGTTGAGATAAGAGAAAGCGCTTTGTTTTGGGTTAGTGATGACAGGTTTGGAATACAAATGCCGATTCATCCCATACGGGCTCAAGACGAGTGATTTCACTTATTTCATGTTCAAATGGCTCGAGTCAAAGAATACGCCTGACGATTTGTTTTGTTGCATTCAAAACGTTTTGCTGGGATGACGTAACTTTCTTCTAGAAGCTTCTCCTTTGTATCTCACACCCAAAATGCTTTAATGACGTCACCTCCTGCTTCTAGAACTTTTGTATCTCGTACCCAAAATGCTTTAATGACATCATGTAATTGTTTCACATGTTACTGGAAAAAAATTTGTTTCATTCTGATATCTGAGACCAGTTGACAAGAGTTCTTCTCTCTCTCTCTCTAAATTACTTTTAACGTAGTGTTATGTGGTCACGTTTTAACATTAACTTTTGAGATCTGAATTTAGTAAAGTTATTTAGTTTGTAAAAAAAAGTGTGTTTTGTGGTAATTCAGCTGCAGCAAGTGATTTGGACGTTTTCACAAGTTTGTAAGGTAACGAATTTTACTTATTAATACCATGGTATGATAAGTTAGGAAATTTTGAACAAGTGAAATCATTATTGTTAAATCTTATGTGTATTTTTGTGTGTTTTTTCTGTTTACAGTCTCTTTGCATTTTCACATTTTTTATGTTTGTGATGTAACATTTATTTACATTGCATTTTAAATATTTCTTGGTAATTTAACATTGCATACTTGATTTCATTTATTAAGATTCTCTTTTTAAATCTTGAGTAATTCTTGATAGTTTAAATTTTGCTTGATTAATTTAAACTCCTGATAAAGTTTTTGTGAATTAGTTTTGCCTCATAGTTTAATTCAAGAATTAATTGAGTTTTGTGTTATTTTCAAGTAATAGTAAATTTTTTCAGATTGTGAATTCTAATTAATTGTGAATTCTAATTATAAACTTTGAATTTAAAAATAAATTTTTGTATTTAACATTTTTAGAAAAACAGTGTTTCATTTATTGATCACCAGTGAATAGGATTGATTGTGTGTGCATAAGGCAAAGTGATAAAAATGTTTTGTTCTTTTAGTTTTTGCTAAAGTGAATTAAGACCAGGGAAACAGTTAGAGTTTTTGATGGAGTGATGCCCTTTGCTCTAGAACATTTCTAGTTTAATTTTTGATACCTCACACATATTCTGATAGACTTAGTTTGATTTTTTCAAGAGACTGATAAATAAGTTTTTTCTTAAGGGATCACTGTTACCTTTAGAGTACTCAGTCGTAACAATTAATGTTAGAGAGTCTGGTATCTGGCTGAAATGGGGTATATTTTTGAATCTTGAGATTAGTTGTGTAGACAAGGTACTTGATACGAGAACAGACAATTTATATATATATATATATATATATATATAAATATATATATATTGGCTATATATATATATATATATATATATGATATATAATATATATGTATATATATATATGATTTAAACTATTCATTTGGAAGGCGATTTGAGATAACTACATTATTTCTTGTGTCTCAGGAAGACTTCATCGTGGCTGAAACAACACGAGGAGAACTGACAAAGACTTTCCGTGAAAGAGAGACGAACGATTTCCATTTCCACATCTTTTACAGGAACAGCTGTGATATCAGTGAAATTCTCACAGGAATACCCCACATAACTTTGACTTAAAAAGTAAAATATACCTATTTGACGGAAGAAAGAAAAGGGTCATTCCAACTCTCTTCCATCGATTATTCCCAGAAGCAACCAACTTTCACGACAAGAACAGAAAACAATAAGAAGCCTTTAGTTGTTACAAGCCGCAGGACCTTCGTTACTGATCGTTCACATGTATTCAAGTCCATCTGTGGCAGCAGAACGCTTACAATTACTTCCTCTCGCAATGGCAATTCCGGCAATTGCCCTCGACTCCAGAAATTGACGCTCTCTGCGGCTCGTTCTTTCCTCCGGTCAGGCCATTTCGATGATAACGAGTCTTTGAAGCAACAGAACTGCCTCGTTTGCCGCAGCTGCAATTAGAAGGAAAAGTGACGATGATTTTTGTAAGTTACTCTGTCTTCATTTATTGAAGATTGTTGTATACTGTCTTTAGTTCTGTACCATTAAGATTAAAATGTCTGTTTTCATAGAAGTCAACGGAACGTCTGTTATTGCAAACTACTCAAGAATTCACAGGATCAGTCATGACGGGGGCAGGGTCACGTCCAGCTTAGTTGAGCTGCTTCTGCTGCCTACAAAAGCAGGAACTGAGTACAAGATGCAATGTGTTTTGAAATACATCGTGATTAAATATGAAGAATAGAAACCTGTAAAAGGCCTCTAACAAAAATATCCTGGGTAGCATAAATACTCACAGGAGTAATAACAATTATAGATAAATGGAGCTTAGGTGCTGCGGCAAAGACACTGGAAAACGAGCCTTTGCAAAAACGAAATTCAGACTGTTTAGTGAGTTGCCACGATACCCAAAAAGATTTCACGATTCGAACGCAGTTAAGAAGAAGAAGATACGTTTATTCAAAAGTAATTATGGTGTTAAATAATCTGAGGGAAATTCCATAAAGGAAATTACGTAAGAAATTTGTTTAATCAATCATGATATGATGGAACTTGACTTTGATGGCTGTAAATCCATGGAGTGTAATTTCAAACTGTGTCATGGAATTTGCAGAAGCTGCAATAGGTTCTCACCCTAAAGAAAGTTGCTCTGATCTGAGACATTTCTTTTACTCCATCTGTTTATAGGTTTTCCTTCCTCAGTCTGCTTTCGAGCTCCTTATCATATCTGCTGCCTATATTTTTATCATAATAACTTCATTTTTTTCTTCCTTTTTTTTGGAAATGACTGCCGTTTCATGTTAGTTTGTTTGTCGGCAGTCTCATATCTGTTAGCCTTAAGTCCTTTTTCCTCAGTCGACATTGTACTCGAAACGATATGGAGTGGAAATAGCATGTAGCTACG
Organism: Macrobrachium rosenbergii; assembly: GCF_040412425.1. Taxonomy (NCBI): domain Eukaryota; kingdom Metazoa; phylum Arthropoda; class Malacostraca; order Decapoda; family Palaemonidae; genus Macrobrachium; species Macrobrachium rosenbergii. Next base: position 20,897,738 of record NC_089766.1, on the reverse strand, counting down.
TTGACAGTGTCTACGTCATTATTTAGTTGAACAAACATTTGCTGAGCATAAGGAAAAAGAACTTTCATTATAATCATTATTATCATGGTAAAGATAGCACTGAAAACAAGGGGAGTAAGATGAAAAACATATTATGACAATAGTGACAACAGGAGCATCCACAGCCCCTTGCACTCATGTCGCTGGCTACTGATTTATCGCACCCAAGAGAGCCATCACAGCTGAGCTGCCGAATGGGGTTTTCTCTCAGGATTCCCTTAGGAATTTCATGAATTCTTTGCTTTTATTTTCTGCAAGAGAGAGAGAGAGAGAGAGAGAGAGAGAGAGAGAGAGAGAGAGAGAGAGAGAGAGAGAGAGAGAGAGAGAGAGGTTCGCTTGAAATGATCAGCGTCTGTCTCCAAACTGCTGAGGTCAAATATTAGCTTACCTGAAGTCTCCTTCCTTGGGTTTGATAGACCACCCCGGATAGTTGCAGAAAAGATTCTTTTTCAGCGTCATAAATTCCCTGGCTGAATGGGCATGAACTGCTTTGCATTCAAACCCTGCAGAAGAGAAGGAAAGTTTTGTCATGAAAGAACAAATGTTTTCTTCTTTTTAATCTCAGTACGGCAGTGACTGAAAGAACCAGAGAGAGAACACCAGATTTAGGACTGATCAGACAAACTGGGCAGTTCAGTCTAATCGAAAGGGACAGAAAACAAGGAAAAGCACCATAAATGTGAGGCTCAAGAGAAGTGAGTCATTTGCTTGCATGGTCTTATTTTCTTACCAGTTTTTCCTCATAGAAAACATTTATGAAAAAATTCAAGACTGAAAATGCAAAGTGTGAAGCTGCAGTGCACACGTGGGTGTTCTTTGAAAATGAGATATTCAATGAAAACACTTAAGTGTTTCCACATCAGAAGCTCCTTACGACAAGCTGTCACGAAGAAAATGCCTTACACTGAGCTTCTGGTCCCTAACATCCTCTGCATAATGGAAGTAAAAGCACTTAGGAATGATGAACTATGATAAGCCAAGAGCCGCAAAGTCAGTGTCTCCAAAGTGGCTCATCCGCCCCTCCTCTTTACCCGGAAGTTCTCACACTTTGGAGGTCGTTTCCTCCAACGAGGTCTTCGTTGCATCAACTTTTCTGGGATGAGACCATCGCTTGTTCCACCTATATTAAGTCAGCATTCACGGAAGTCATTTTTTCAAAACCATTTTTACTCCTCTCTCTCTCTCTCTCTCTCTCTCTCTCTCTCTCTCTCTCTCTCTCTCTTCCTCCCAATCCCCTTCCCTTTCATAAGCTGGCCTGTGATTATTGTAATCTTTTCACACTCCCTTGTACTGATCTCACTTTCTATTTGTTTTTGTCATCTCAAAGTTTGCTTCTCCTGCCATACTTCCAGCTCCCTCATTATCTGTTGTCTTTATTACATTTTATTATTATATTCTCTTTGAACTTGTTAAGAAGAAAAATTTTGTCTTTCTGTGTGTGTGTGTGTGTGTGTGTGTGTGTGTGTGTGTGTTTGTGTAGTGGGTAAGAAAATTATGAAAAACAACATATTGCTGAAAAATGTATATGTAGAACTAATAGAAATATGATTACATAAATTCAGAATTGTTTAAAATGTTTGATAAAATGCAGATAAGAAATTGCCATCAGCTTTTACAGAGAATAACTCAAGGCCAGGAATCCAAAGGAAAACCGGATCCTTTCCTGTCGCAAAGTAAGCGGAGGAAGACCCAGAGACGTTGGTTGACTCAACACAGAAAATATTTCGAGAGGTTTTATGCCACTTTTGTATTCCCGTGAAACATGCAATGAATGCTAACTGAAATGATCCATATACGAAGTAGATGAAAAGACTGGGGCTTCAGGGGAATGTTTTATTGCTTTGCTGTTTTCACTTCTCATAGACTTTAAAAAGAAATAAAAAAAATGATCGGGATGGAAAAGAAGGGTTAGATTGAAACAATGATCAAAACTTGACAGACTGAGCAGAACACGCGAGATTTACAAAGTCTGCTTTCTAGAAAGCACATGTAGCCAGAAGAGAAGGGACTTAAAATACATCTACTAAAAAGCAGAACAGAGTGTATGCATGAAATGTGAAGTGACAACAGTTGGAGAGAGGATCAATGAGGCTGAATCTTTCCAATATTTAGCAACAATGATATCCAGTAGAAGTTCTTGAATTGGAACGTACTGAGTGACTAAAAAGGAAAATAAAAAAAATGGCCAGGCTGAATCAGACTAACTGAAATTACATCCTCTGTATACTTTCCATTTCTATTCATTCAGTGACATCTCTTTGAAACCACAATTAAAAGACCAATGGCTGGCAGAGAAAGAAACTGGCACGGGGCTGGTGGAGGGGTGGGTGGGGGGTGCAGGTAGGAAGGGGTTTGCAGGATTCTGGTTGAGACAAAACACAGATATTTATTCTGAGAGTTGGGGAGAACTCTTTTAAGAAACATCAACACGAATGACGTCAGAAATCGTGGCTCTAATCCCCGTACTGTGACTTTTGCAAATATGACGAATACGAATGGCTTGGAAGCATTAGCATTTCTTCAGCCTCAAAACCAAACGTTGGCCGAATTGTCCAATATAACTAATGCTGCTTCTGCAGAAATTTTATGAAATGATGAAATCATTACGAAATCATTTTGGACTGACGAATGTCACAAGACTTACATTAAAAGTAGGACAAGCGAGGACTTTCTCTCGTGAACTTTGACCTTTCATAATATGACCTTTGAATCAGAATGAAAATAACTCAAGGCACTTGCTGACCTCGCCTATGGCCACAGTTGTGTTCATTTTTGGATTCGCTTCATACTCACGTAGTGCTGCTGCAATCGAAAGATACCTTATCGAAAATCCATTTCCAACTCAGCTGTAGGCTATACTCAGATAGACCTCAGCACTTCGTTTAGACTTCGTCTCAGATACTGACTGATTATCAGAGGTAGCAATCGACTTTTGTGCTTTATAATTATTATTGCTGCTTTATTCACAAAGACACATATATCAACGAAAAGATAAAACAAATGACATAGAATTCAATGAAGCTGACCGCGTTCTTCAACTATGAATCATAATTTATGTTGTCGACGAATATAAATTATTAATCATCGACAAAGTAAAATACGGTTGTAACCCTGAATATAGATAGCAAGTCTACATAGGTGACTTCATTATTTGAAATATATCATGCACTGTGTCTTTAAGAAGACATTTGCATATGTCATGAAAGACATCACTGCATGTTACATAAGTAATATGTAATAAGATTATTATGAACATTGCGATATATTTGTATATTAATGGTTTTAGGGATCTAACGTCCAATTTCGACGTCTCACAACTGAGTTTGTTCCATTTGAAAGGATAAAGATTAATCATCATCTACTGGAACAGATCATTAGATAGTCAACACATCCAACACCGTTATGACTCTACTGATTTCTCAAACCAGACATGAGAGAGAGAGAGAGAGAGAGAGAGAGAGAGAGAGAGAGAGAGAGAGAGAGAGAGAGAGGGGGACGGGTGAGGGGTGATTGAAGGGAATAGGGGCAAAAAGTGAAAGTTTTGTACTGAAACGAACCCTCGTGTCAAATGGACCTTGGAATGGGAACTTTATAAAAAGTTTGATTGCCGAAGGCTCTTCTTGATAATCAGTTTCCAAGAAAAGGCTCCTCAATCTCGCCTCTGTCCCGACGCCTTTTGCATTATGGGTAAAGTCTTGGGCAAGGAAGACGACAATTACCTGATAAAATATGGCACTGGAAGTCCTTTATCTCTTCTGTGAATCCTTCTTAACAGTTCCTCTTCAGAGGTCCTCTTTCCTTTCTGGTGCCGATGCTACTTCATTGCCCTAGCATTAAACAGCGTTTACGTGAAGCCCATTGATAGATAGAATATAGACTTTAGGTCAAAGGCCAAACACTGGGACATATGAGGTCATTCTGCGCTGAAACGGAAATTCACAGTAAAAAGGACTGAGAGTCGTAACAGGGGAAAACTCGCAGTTTCACTATAAATCAATTATAGTCGGAAGAGGTGGAGAGTAAGATGGAAGAAAGAGACGATGAACGAAGGAATGAGAGAGGGTTGCAGCTTGGGCCCGAAGGGACGCTGCAAAGAACCTTGGTAACGCCTCCAGTGCACAGCGGAGGGCTGCACTCAGGCACGATCTTTACTGCCTGTAATAGTGCAGCAGATAATTGCATATTTCATAAGAATCGTTCAGATAGTGAAACAAGCATGAAATTTTGCACAAGTGCTCTTTTTAAAGTTCCCTCTATCAGAAAAGGGCGCTGGCCACGCAAAAATTTAATATGGCGGCCAAATTCAAGATGGCGGCCAGTATCGACAGATTTTGGCTAATTTTTCACTAGAATGGCATGTATTTGCTTCTAGCAATATGGTAAAGCTCTTCCATACTATTTCTTGTGAATATTATGTTTCTGTAGCTTCCCAGTACAGTTTACCTTTAAATATGGGGGCTATATGGCTGCCAAGAAAAGGTAGAAACAATAATTATAATGAGAAATAATGCCCGTTCAACAATTATCGTTTTAAGCATGGATCTTGGTTTCTGTGGTTTTAGATCCTAATGAGGCCATCTCTTTCGAATAACTCATCAATTTTGAAGGAAAATTAATAAATGTAAAAGAGTGTATGTCTGCACACAACCAGGGCACACTGGTGACATCACTGCTGTGTAACTCAGCATGGGGTTCAGTGCCAGCTAATCCAGCTTTACTAATCCTGTAGTCTTAGACTAGTAGTTGTAGTATAGTTTAGTTTAGTGTCCCAAATGCTTTCTAACAGCCCCAGACCAGCTATAGTTAGATAGCCGCACCTGAATAGACAGGATGTGCCAGCGCGGGAGAGCCGAGCCAAGGTATGGGGGCTGTACATGATGGTTCATGTACTTACCCGGATGGTGTACAGAGCACACGGGACTTAAATGGCACTGGATGAATGATCGGGCTAGGTGTAGGGAGACCGAACCTAGTTGAATCCCATACAGGAATGTGTGCTTTGTTTAAGGTGGTAAAAGGATAACCCCTCGGCCTTAATCAAAAGTGAAATCATGGCAGAATGTGATGCCAATCCAATATTGAGCAGTAGAAAAACAAACTGGAGTTTGTGTTGTCTTTGTCAGAAGGACAAAAGAGGTGAGCACTTGACATCACCTCCAAGTCATCATGTCCTAGACCATGATGGGTACACAATGCTGGCAAGGAACATTCCCATGTTCAGTGAAATTAATGAAATGCCACTGATAATGGATCCAGCAAGGCTGGATGAAGGTGATGGCATAGAGGCCACTCTCAGGAAAAATGCAGCAAAATACCATGTGAACTGTCGCTTGTTGTTTAACAACACTAAACTGGACCGTGCAAGAAAGCGACAATCCAATGACCAGACCAGCAACACTGAGACTAGTCGTGCAAAACTGCGCCGAACCAGTCATGACAATGAAGTTTGCATTTTCTGTGAGAAAGTGGCACCTGCATCTGATCTCAGACAGGCTAGTACTAAGGGCCTTGACTTGAAATTGCGTGAATGTGCAGAGATACTTAGTGATGGCAAGCTCCTTGCTAAGTTGACTGGTGGGGATGTCATTGCACAGGAGTTTAAGTATCACCATGCCTGTCTTTGTGCCCTCTACAACAGAAAAGGTCCTACCTGAGGAGCCTTGAGAAAGACCAAGGTAGCACTGAGTCAGAATCAGATGTGTATCCACTAGTTCTGTCAGAACTGATGACATACATTGTTGAAAACAACCTTTGTTCAGATGATCCAGTCACATTTCGGCTGGCAGATATTTGCCACCTCTACCAACAACGTCTGGAACAATTAGGTGTAGAGTCACCAAGTGTAAATTCCACGAGACTCAAAGACAAACTTCTGGCAGAAATTCCAGAACTTGAGGCTCATAAATCTGGCAGAGATGTATTACTTGCATTTCAAAAGGATGTGGGAAAAGCACTTGCTCAATCATCTGATCTTTCAGAGGCAGTTATCATTGCTAAAGCAGCAAATATTCTCAGAAAGTCTATACTTGATCATCAGTCACGGTTTGATGGCACATTTTCTGAGGCTTGTGTACGAAATTCTGTGCCTCCTCTCCTGCTCCAGTTTGTAGGGATGGTTGAGCATGGGGCTGACATCAAGTCACAGTTACGATTTGGAGCATCAAAGTCAGACCAGGCCATTGCACAGCTCATGCAGTTCAACTGCTACTCCCGATACAAAGAGGGGAGCAACAACTCATAGACACTCCAAAGACAGAGAAACACCATTCCCAGTCTACATGGGACTCTCAGTCTATGCCAAAACCAGGAAGAGAAACCTGGTTGAAATGCTACATCAGTATGGCCTCAGTATCTCTTATGACAGAGTACTGGAGGTCTCTGCACAGTTAGGAGATGCCACAGTTAGCAAATATGTGGAGGAGGGTGTGGTCTGTCCCCAGTACTGCAAAAAGGGTTGTTCACCACTGCAGTGATGGACAACATCGACCACAACCCATCTGCAACTACTGCCACTACCTCCTTCCATGGAACTAGCATCTCCATATTTCAGCACCCCACCAAGGAGAACACTGGACAGGAAAGACAGCAACTAAAGTTTGCACCTGAGAAAGTGAGGTCGGTGCCTGAATTGCCGGACACATTCACAAACATCTCACCAGCTTCCTTTCAAACAAAGAACCCTGTGCCACCAAACACTGCAATACCAAAGCCACCCACAGATATCTTGGGGCCACAGCTTGCACTGGAGTATCAGTGGCTAGACAAGGTCATAGTCACCCAGGAAATAGATGATGCAGTGAATCTGACGTGGTCAGCTCATCACGCTTCAATGAAGAGAAGCCCAGAATTTGAAGTAACCATAACTTCATTGCTTCCTCTCCTGCGTGATCAGGCTCATTCTGTTGCTACGATCAAACACGTGATGCAGAAAGTGCAGGATGTCACTGATTTTCTGAACCCTGGCCAGATACCCATAATCACAGCTGATCAGCCAATCTATGCCGTAGCAAAGCAGGTGCAGTGGCAGTGGCCTGATCAGTATGGCGAAGACAAGTATCTGGTAATGTTTGGTGGTCTGCACATTGAGATGGCAGCAATGACATCTCTTGGTACTCTTCTTCATGGCAGTGGTTGGACAGGAGCTCTGGTGGAGGCAGGAGTTGCTTCATCTGGAACTGCAGAATCCTTCCTGTCAGCTGCAAGTGTAACCAGGACACGGCAGATGCACCAGGTTACAGCCTCTAGTTTGTACAAACTCCTGAGGACAGCATACACTGACTACTGTGCTGAGAAAGCAAACAACAATGAGCAGGCATTAGAGTTTGAGGAGTGGTGTGACCTTCGAAGACAGCAGAGTCCACAGTTCCACTTCTGGCACATGGGTGTTGTCTATGGAACTTGTGATATTCCTACTGATCAGGTCCTTCCGTGAGGCCAATTTTGTCCTCTACTGCCAGGGCATTGCATGAGCTGATACCCTACTTCTTTTCCAACAATAATACAAACTATGCTCGTTGGCTGCCTATTCACCTCAGGGACATGCTTACCCTAGAGAGTTCACACCAGAGTTGCACAAGGAGTTCAAGGCTGGCAACTTTGTTGTGCACAAGACCAGTCGCCAGTTCTCAGCAATGGCTCTTGACCAAGCTCATGAGCAGACCAATGCCTTTATAAAGGCTGATGGCGGAGCCATTGGGCTGACTGAAGATCCGTCAGCACTCAGAAGATGGATGGTGGCTGGCCCAGAGATCATCCGCTTGGTGTCTGCATACGAAACAGAGGTTCAAAGTAAGGAGTCTAATGAGCAGACAACACACCATGAACAAACACCTCATGCGCAGAAGACATTCTTGAGAGAGTCAGCAAGCTGTCATTGGCTTTGCAACACTTGGGAAGTCCTTTTCAGGAAGAGAGCCAGGATCTGTATTCCATTGACAACAAAGACATTGCCCACCCCAGCTCAGCAGAACTTCTACAGACACACCTTGACAGAGGCCGCACTAAATTTCAGAAGTTTTCAGACTCTTTGGCAAACAATGCAGTCTCCTTCTATGAGCCGATAAAGAAGAACAGAACTGACTTCTTCAGGCAAGAAGCTGCTCCTGTAGAACAGTCAAAGCAGAAACTTCTGAAGGAGGATTGCCAGCTTTTCTCAAAGCTATTTATATCCTGTCAGAGCCGTGAATGTGATCTGCAGGAATTCTTCCAGCACGAGAATCAAACATTCCCAGCTTCCCTTAGTGAGGGTGGTAGGCTGTACACATGTCAGAAGTCTCAGCTGACCTCGGTCCTGGAGAGTCATGTTACACTAGAAGACAAAGAACCAAAGACTGATGTCCTCATTGTAGATGGATCAGCTTTGGTCCATGCCTTGCCACCAAAGAAAGGAAAGACCTTTGAGGGCTATGCACTTTGCGACTTCTTGCCTGTGATACAATCCTATAGCAGCAAGTACACATCATCACATCTTGTATTTGATGTATACAATACATCCAGCCTCAAAGCTGAGACCAGGCTCCAACGTGGTCAAGGAGGAAGGCGCAAGGTGACAGACAAGAACACAATTCCATCCAACTGGCGCAATTTCCTAAGACACGATGCCAACAAGACAGAGTTGTTCCAGTTCCTGGCAGACAAAGTTGCCCAGATGTCTGCCACAAATGTTGTCATTGCCACGAAAGGGTCTGCTGTCCTCAGCACTCATGAGGCTAGTCTTCAGGGACTGGAAAAGTGCTCTCATGAGGAAGCTGACACCGCATCTTTCTCCATGCCAAATATGCCACAGAACATGGAGCCAAGACCATCACGGTTAAAGCAAATGACACAGATGTTCTTGTCGTTGCAGTCAGTGCTTTCTCCACTCTCCACAATCTAGGGCTAGAGAAGCTATGGGTGGCATTTGGCCAAGGCCAGAGCCTGCGCTGGATTGCTGTGCATGACCTGTGCAACTCTCTGGGCCAGGAGAAGGTGAATGGCATGCTCTTCTTCCATGCGTTCACAGGCTGTGATACAGTGTCAGCCTTCCGAGCAAGGGCAAGAAGACCGCCTGGCAGACATGGAACATCTTTCCAGAGGCCTCCACTGTGTTCTCCAAACTGAGTCACTACCCTCTCAGAGTGGAAGAGAGTGACCTGAAGGTCCTGGAGAGGTTTGTCATACTTATGTATGAAAGATCCAGCACTGCTGGCACTGTGGATGAGGCTAGACTTGATATGTTTGCCAGAAAACAAAGGGCATATGAGGCCATTCCACCAACCAGGGGAGCTCTCCTCCAACACACCAAGCGTGCTGCGTACCAGGCTGGTTGTGTGTGGGGGCAGGCCACCCAGTGTCAGCCACAGCCAGAGAACCCTGCTGAGTGGGGATGGCAAAAGTCTGGTGAAGCATGGCAAGTCCTCTGGACAACCAACTCGCCCTTAGCCAAGAGTTGCCAACAGCTTACCAAATGTGGATGCAAAGCAGGCTGTCGGGAAAGGTGCAAGTGCTACAAGCTGGGTCTTCCTGCACAGCTCTGTGCACTTGCAAATGTGAAGTCTAGATAAATATTGCCCTCTCTTCAGTAGATAATCTAGCTTGAGCATCCAACGTGTCATGCTATGCCTACCTTCTTATCCTCGAATTTTTCAAAGGTGTAGGTTGAGAGACCTATACATAGATTGGTTGCGTTTAGTCCGTATTTCTCTTCTTTTCTTTTTATGGTTACAGTCTTAGACACAATGTTGTATGTGACCATACCATTACTATTTCAGTTGAAAATAGCATATTAGTTAAACTGTCTGATCACATGAATATACCATTAAATAAAAACAGTTGGTCTCTATGTCTGCTAGCGCTGTGGATAGAAAAAAACTTTTATGGCAACCATTTTGTACGCCATCTTGGTTACAATTCATTTAGTAAGGGTTTTCAATAAAATGTGTGGTATGGAACATTTTTATAACCTAAAAGTCGAGGTTTAAAAAAACTGGCATATTCCATCCAATAGATGCTCCCAAACCAGTGAATCTCAACATAGATGGCGGCCATTTTGAAAAATAGCCGCCATCTTGATTTTCAGGTGGCCAGCGCCCTTTTCTAAGAGAGCGTAGTCTTAGGAATGTTTGTGCCAAATTTCATGCTTGTTTCACTATCTGAACGATTTTACAGCAATCTGCTGCACTATACTGGTGAAACCCGACTGAAACAATTTGCTATGCGTTTTTGATATTCAAGAGGGAACACAGAGAAGAAAAGTAAAACTGAGGGAAAAAAGAGAAAAAACTGTTACCAACAGGTAATGTCGACTCTTGGAGGCATTTTCCCTCTCCTGTTCAGATAAAACAATTCCCATGAGTCCATCTTACACTCCAGAAGAGTGCTGTGTGACTTGAAAACATTATATAAAGACCCATTAGGTGAAACCACCTTCTCAGAATGAACTACATTTAACATTAACTTCGAGATATACTGATTTCTTATGAATGTCTACAACCTTCTTGATTAGACGTAACCATAAAAATTTTTCTTGTTCATGTCTGAGAAGGCTCTATTGTCCTCTGCTCTCTCTCTCTCTCTCTCTCTAAATCTCTCTCTTCATTAAATCTCATATTCTTCATCGTTTCTCTCTCTCTCTCTAAGAATGCTCTCTCTCTCGACTTACGTAAGCATAAATAAATCTACAAAGACAGAATATTACCACTAGCTGTACTAAATATTCCAAGTGATAATGTTATTTTCTGTCAAACTAAATCATATAAAAACGAAAATACTGAATATCCGGGTTCATTTGAACTATCAGTCAGATTGGGAGTTCCATAATATACTGTAGGGTTGGTAATTCATGAATAATTAATCAGCAGGTAATTACTGAACACAGAGGTATATATATATTTATATATTCCAAGAGTAGGGTCATTAACGTGGAATGGAATTTATGTATATTGAAATATGATAAATCAGAAGGAAAATCAGGGAAAGAAATTCAAATTTGAAATCAGTGCTATAAACCTAGATATCAGTTACTCATATCAAGATAAACCTTTATTTGAATGAGAGAATAGTGAACCTGATTACGTTGAATTATTCAATAAATAAATAAAGTATTTATAATGTCACGTTCTTGACATCCATTCGATTCACTAAACACTAGGAAATCGCCTTCGAATATGTGGCTGTACTTTATGAGCAACCGACACATAGAATGATGCACATGCAATTACGCACTTTCCAGAATCATGACCTCGTATATACGATGCTTAAGTTTTACGTCATCTTCCGCCTTATAAGATATATATATATTATTTCCCATATATATCGATATAGTTTTTTTATATATCAACCTTTTTTATCTTTAGTTTCAACAAAAACTAAATTAAACCATTGTGGTGTATGTGTGTGTGCCTTTGCTGTGTGTGTAAACATATGTCTAAATTATCTGTCATTGTTTGTAAATTTGATTATAAAAAAACCTCGTTTCATTCTTCCCACAGAGTGTCTTCCTTCTGGATGGGCTGAGTTTGAAAGAGGTCACCTTTTAAGGAAATATTTTACTGACAGTTGTCATCCGAGTAGATTATTCTAAATGCCTTTAACATTTATGAATATGAAATAATTACCTTCAACACTATTCTGGCTGTAAATAATGACCCTCTCTAATGCTCCTTTTTATTACGTGATACAAAATATCGACACCTAAATGGAAGAAATCATATTAGACATTATATATAGCCATAAAATGTCACCTGATTCTGACAAACCCATATAGTTGGATATATTGTTAAAGGTAAAGACGAGTTGAACCCTCCTCTGGCATCAAACATTGTCATATTTATATACTTTTCCTAGATGTGATCAGGAAAATTCTCGGAGCTGCATAAATAAAAAAAAAAGATCCGAATAGATCCGTACTCTCAGGGGTCTGTTTGTATTTCGCACTGGAGTTAAATTATCATGTCCTGAATTCTCCGGCATCCGTGACTCACGCTAAAGAATGCAAGAGTAGTATTACCTTCCCGGATCATAGTCTATACCGGCGACGAAATTGCCCAGATTCATGATACAGGCATGAAACTCAAAATGTCACGACACCACACTTAACATTTTCAGGGTGGACTCCCGTCTTAAAAGCTTTGGTTTGCCTGCAACGTTTACAAACCAACACTCCTCTGATTGACTCCTCCAGCCTCCTCCTCCTCCTCCTCCTCCTCCTCCTCCTCCTCCTCCTCCTCCTCCTCCTCCTTCTCCTCCTTGAATGTCTCCTTCATGATTCCTCCCCTTTATCAACTATGGAACCTCTCTGTTCCCTTCTGACATCGGATTGGTTGGCGTTCATTTCTTTACTTAGCAAAATTATTGACAATTGTGTCAACAGTCGTTTGAGCCACTGACAAGCCTTTTATTTGTGTTCGTTCAATATTTATATGGATTTATTGGTGTTTATTTTTTCCATAGTACAAAAGGGACAGAAAAAGGTTGGACTTATTTCTTCCTGTGAAAAATTTATTACCAAGTGTGCAAACTGACATATTGTTTCACTGAAGCTTTTAGCCTGACATCTTATTGGTGTTTATTTCTTCCTAAAGAGAAATTTATCACTAGTTTGTCTGACTGTTGTTCGACAGGCTTTTATTGGATTTATTGGTGATTTTTTATTTTCTCCTGTGACAAATTTGTCTTGGGCAGCATACCTACTGTTGTTTCAGTTCAGAACCAGATATCGGATTTAATGCCATTTATTTTCCTGTGACAAATTTACCAGCCAGCTTGCCTACGAGTTGTTTCGTTCAAGCTTTTATTGAAATTATTTCTTCCTGCAACAAATTTCAACCAATTGGCCAGACTGTCGTTTATTTCGCTGAAGCTTTCATTTGAAAATGAAACGTTTAATTTTCCATGGACAGACTTTATCAAGACAAGTTTGTCGTCGTACTGTTGTTGCCTTCATACAGAGATTTTGTTACAAAGTTATTGGCAATCACTTTTTCTCTGTAACAAATTTATTACTAAGTTTGTCAACAGAACGTTGCTTTCCAGGCATTGTAATCTTTCCTCAGGTTTCATGTGACCCGTAGCCAGACATGCCCATCAAGTCACTGCATGTGCATTGTATATCCTGCTGAAGAAGGCATATGATGTGTATGTCACTTCAGACAGTGAGGATCCTGAGACCTTCAACAGTTGGTGCACCAAACGGTAATCAGAGACTTCGGTTTCAGTGGTCTTTGTATACAACACTTAGAAAAACTGGAGCTGCTTGTGTTGGCAATCGTACGTTCACTATAGTGCTGAAGTGATTTGGACATCATCTGCCGATACACTTAATTGCAATTTGGATCCCTTGGTTCTTCAGTCTCAACCACCCCATTATGCCCGTTAAATGCCAGTACATGTGAGAGATATGTTAGTTTGGAAAACACTCATCCTGATGTTGCTCGAGAAACCGACAAGGCAAACTTAAGTGGTAAATTTATATAGGCGAAAAATTTTGTCCTCAGTTCAGATTCATTGACCAGGTTGTTACTTCTGAATTAAACTGGCTTGATGAAGGAATTCATTTCTCCTGCTTTGCTTTTGAATTTAATCTCGCATTGGGGTAATTTTCATTTTGAATCCAAACTCGTATAATACGAATTTGAGTCTTCCATGGTCTGGGAACCATAATGCCGCGACTGACTGTCCTTTCGAAACAGATCTCACAAAAGCATCATCTTTAAGGGTGAACGACTAGCACAGTGTGATTTTCCGTTTGAAATCAAACTTTTTTATTTGGTGGTTTCTTTCGATGCATTTAAAACTACATCATGGACCAGCAGATCAGTTGATGCTTCTATTGGACTGCAGCAAAAGGCCAAGTAAAATATAAAATCATTTGTTATTCGAGTTTCCATTTGATAAACTGTTTTCCTTTTTCAAAACAGGCACCATCACCAGGAACAAGGTAGAATTTAATGAACAAACACGGAAATCGTTTAACAAATTTGAACCAACTCCAGTCTGTTAAATGATTTCCTCTCTGTTCTATACACTTATTTGCTTACATTGCCAGACAAGAGATGGTGATTTAGAGAATTTCTTCAGCCATGAAAACCATCCGTTCTTCAAGAAACTCTCTTTCCTAAAAATTACAAAGTAAAAATTCGATCTCAGATTAACTTGAAAACAGCATTTAGCATCTACATGTGGGTACAAGGCCATTCCATAAATCATCAAAAGATCGTTATCACCTTGTTGACGATTCTTAGGATTAAATCGACTGCCTTGGTACTATGCTCACATGTTTGTGGTATTCACGGGAGCAAACCAGACTCAACGGAATAAATGTGTGGGATCAGTATGGTAACAGTCTGACACAGACGAAGAAACACGTTTAAGTGGCGGTTATGCAACCGGCACAAGCAGGTACACCCCATTAACATTTAAGGACAAGCGTACAGTCTCTCACAAAATCGAGGCGCTCAAACTACCTTGATAGTGTTGACAAAGCCGAGAAGAGGATCAGGTTCTTTGATCTCAAGCCACCGTGATATAAGGAGAAGGGCGATTGACATCTTGCAGTTTCTCTGCTCTCTCTCTCTCTCTCTTCGGGATCAAACTAAATCATTAATTGACTTGGGGAAAGGAACTGGGAAAGACTCGCTAGTCCACCAGGTCTTGATCTAGTATCAGTTAACAACTCAATGTCTCATGGAAAAGGTTTTGGCTTCTACAGACTAGCAAAATTTGGGTTTCCATTTAAATTTCTGAGATTTCAATGTGTATCCTAATTCTTATTCAAGATTTCATGCAACAATTTGTGTATTATGATATATACATACATACATATACATATATATGGAAAAGATATATATATATATATATATATATATATATATATATATATATATATATATATATATATATATATGTGTGTGAACAAATATGTATAGATATACACTATGTGTATATATATATATATATATATATATATATACATACATATATATATATATATATATATATATATATATATATATATATATATATATATATATATATCATATATATATATATATATATAGTGATACAGGGAACAGGGAAATACTCAGGGAAGGCATATCAGCAGACGGACACCATTGGGGGCATGTCACTTCCCCAACTTAGTTATTTTAAAACCAACGTTTCGTAATTTTTGTACTGAATTACATCTTCAGGGCTTGGAGACAAGAAAGATAAAACATAAAAACAGTTATAAGTACAGTCTTAGAATAATTTAAAATGTTACAGTAAAATGAAATAAATAAGAATAAAAACACAACCAACCTGAGGTGAAACAGTTAAGGAACTAAATGGACTGCAAGCCACACAGATTGAGTTAAGCTAAATACAGTTGACCAGCGGATGATACTGTTTAATGATGGTACAAGTTCAGTACAAATTTACGAAACGTTGGTTTTAAAATAAATATCAGCCCTGTGATGTGTGATTTTCGTCCGTCTTCCTCTGGATATATATATATATATATATATATATATATATATATATATATTGTTTATATATATATATATATATATATATATATGTGTGTGTGTGTGTGTGTGTGTGTGTGTATGAAAGAACCCATCCAGATAGTTATTAACACCTCCATGATAACTCACGCAACCTTGGCTGCATTAATCAACGCTATTTGTGGACTCATAAATAATCTAATTAAAGTCATAAATATTCTACAATGAGTTTTAAAAAAATATAACATATATGTTACTCCAATCCCATCCAGTTCATATTTACTACCGACTCTTCTCTGCGTTGTATTGCAAATAGAATTTATTTCTTCAGGTTCCTTCCTCGATCGAGTCTTATTCGTCCCACCTGAAGATGCTGAATCTTATCAAATACAAGAGGGAAGACACAGAGTCGCTATAAATTGGATTCTGAAGGACCACGTCAAAAATGCTCGTTTGTGCTCGTCCAGATTTCATGTTACATCGTATTTATGTTTTGCCAGATGGTTGATTATATTTGCATAAAATATAACAATTAATATTTCCCCACAGTTCTTCGGTTGTGGTTCTCCAGTTAATAATTATACCTGGCGTATTATCTTCTTTAGAAAATATGTTCTGAAACTTTGGCAACCAAATCACCGATGTTCCAACCTTTAGTATTATAATTTGTGTAACATTTTTCCTCATAATTAGTTCTTCTCTCTCTCACTGCCATCAAGGATTCTGTCATTCTCTTTGTAAATCTCTTTGCGGAAAGTAGAATGAATGCGTAATTGTGAAGATGGTCTTTCCCCACCCCCAGAGATAAAAATTATTCGTTTCTGATGAAAGAGTCAGACAACTTTTTCAGTAGAGTAATACAATCTTCCACAAATACTTGGCAAAAATTATTAGTCCAGTCTTTGGACGGACATTCAGTCATTTTTACTGTACAATTAGAATGGCAACGACGAGTTCTACGACTAGTCTTACTAAGAGACATACCATTAGACATTAAGTATGGGATATTCATACTGAAAGAGAAGCATGTCGCAAAGTCATCATCATGTTGCCTGCCGCCGCCAAAAGTGGAAATGCCTGTTTATATTTTTAAGAAGGTGGATTCCCAAACATTCTACAAATTGGCCATTTACAAATTTATATTAATTTTAGCATAGTATTCTTCAGACTCCTTCACTGAAATTCTAAATAAGGTCAGTTTGTCCAATAAGTATTCTGAGTAAAGTAAGAGAGAGAGAGCAGAGAGAGAGAGAGATTTCAGAGAGATTCTTCCTGCAACAGAAATGTTCTCCAGCTTAGATGTCATATATTCAGTATGGTGTCTTATTTTTAATTTTCTTTTGAATTCTGCGTCTCCTGCATTGGATGACGGCATTCTGCGATGCAGAACTCATCGCCAGAGCTTTCATTTAGTCTGACGTCAGCTCTGTTCTGTGCAAATGAGGGAAAGAGATGACTCATTAGTTGGGTAAGAATAGCATTATTGAAACCATACTTCTCGCAAACATATACCCGCAGTGATACTCATCTGGTGGAAGAAGGAGAAGCTTAAATAGAAAAATTACCAGTTCTTGATTGCAGTTCATCAGTTCCTTGAGGAAGCTGTTGGCTAAGCCCAACTTAGTCCTCTAAGCACCGAAGGTAGAGCACAAAACGAATAGCAAAGGACAGTCATGCATGGAGACATCAACTGACTTCAACATGCCATAATCTTTCGTGGCAAGAAACGGAAAATCGATGAATTTCGTCAATGAGTTTAGTTGTACACCCGGGAGGGCCCTAAGGTAACCCTTACCATGTCTCTTCCATGGCTCACTGCAATTGGAAGTCAGGATTCTGTGCTGCATAGCATCTAACCAACTGCATCCATATCTGCATTTTTCACATCATCCATTCTTCCTACTTGGTTGGTCAACTTCTCTAACATTACTTAGATCCAGTTCGCAACTCCTATTTGAATTTGGGAAAAATGCTCCTTATTGCTTTCATAATAATAATAATAATAATAATAATAATAATAATAATAATAATAATAATAATAATAATAATAATAATAATACAAAGAGTGTATACAAAACAAGGAAATCTTGGGCCCTGAGATTTTGGACAGAAAGCTTCCATAATCACTTAACACATCAGTCGTGACCAACGAACCTGAAGAGCCTATTATCGTGCCTTGGCAATCTACCCCTTTGAAATCAAACGCACTGCTGACAGGCAGGCTGTCATGACACGATAATGTATCCTTTAAGTTCGTGTTCGAAGAAAGTAGCAAATATGTGGCGCTGCAGGTGAATTGTATGGTGGCAAACGCGATTATCAACTTGAAATGATTTCGTGCACGACCTCTAAGAACACAGCTGTTGCAATATTTTCTCTCTTTTTCCGAGGATGACCTGGGATTTTCCTCAGAAAGCAGTGGGAGTGTCAGAGGAACTGGAACTTGAGTCCTGCCGTGTAAATGAAAGGAATAGCTACATTATTTGCTAGTACGTTTTGTTGAAATTGCTTAGACAGATGTCCCAGAGTCTTGTTGCTCTTATAGGGATGATGATGAATTGAGGGAAACTCTTATTGCCTGAATTACAAAATCGCTGATTTCATGTATTGGAAATATTGTAACATTATGCATAAAAAAATAGTCTCTACAGGAAGTTGCTCAATACCTGTGGTTAACGAACGTATGAAGTTTTATCGTCATGAAACAGTAACGCAGTATGGAAGGAAAGGGAAGGCTTTATATTAACAAAGTAAAAAACTAATTAACAAATTGAATGTAGGAAGGGTACACTAAGTACAAAGCGTTGCACTAAAAGGAACTGGTGGGGAACGTTAAAGAAAACGGATATGAACAACAACAATTTCAGGGTCTTGAAATAGAAGCCCTGCACGTTGAATCGCCTTCCTTAAGTAAATTGCGTTTAATAGATTGGCTAATGACGGAGGTTATCTCCGTAATCCTCAGGCGAAGAAGAAGACGTGTGGCGTGATTTGTCCGAACACTTGAGGGAAGGAAGGCCATTTCTGCGCTTTAGCTGGAAAGCAGAATTAGTTCGTTCAAGCACGCCTCACATGCGATGGCTGATACCCGAAGGAATCTCTGCATAACAAGGCCCTTCATTCCTTTTACTTCCTTCCGAGGGAAAGACCTGCAGTCATTATTCTTCGAAACGTCGTCTGTCTCTCTGTCTGTCGTCTGTGTCTATCTGTGTCTGTTGGGGTTTGCTGGGCTCTTCCGTGTCCTTTAATGGTGTCAACTGATTCTGCCTTTTTATAAGAGGTTGTTATCATAACAATTAATATTTAATCTCTATCGGATTTTCTTACTTTATTCAAAGCCATTAATTTTAATGAGAGGGTTCATAAATCAAAATTTAATCGTTCTTTCAAGTGTCATTCTTTAATTAAATACGTGATCTATGTGGGTTCTTCAAACTTTTTCCGCCGTGGCCCAGTTTTTACTGACATCATTACAACGACCCATACAGAAAAATATTGTGCAAATGACCAGAAATATCAAAGAAGAATACAAGGATAAGGGGCTGGAAGACACTTATAACTATGTTAAAAAGGCATTATAATCAGAATTATAAACGTTATATATATATATATATATATATATATATATATATAATATATATATATATATATATATATATATATATAATATATATATATATATATATATATACATATATATATATATATATATAGATAGAGAGAACAACTATAATATATATATGAGTAGAGATATATATATATCATATATATATATATATATATATATATATATATATATATATATATATATATATATATATACACTGTGCGTGTGTATGCAAACAGAATAATGTCCACTTGTTTACAATTAGGCTTGCCTATTTAGTGACTTGGGTGGGCTTGCTTGTTTGTTGTTATCCTGGACCAGTTTGGCTTGCAGGAAGATAGGGCGACACGTATATCAATGGGTGTCAGGCGATTTCTTTCCTTTGACTTTTAACTTGGTTATGACTGAGAAACCAGCCTCACATATACGTGGTTGTAAAGATAAAAGAGAAATAATGACACTTTCTTTACTCAAGGTGGGATAGTTCTTGGAAAGGCTTGGCCAAGAAGCAAAGAATGTTGATGTCTTGTGCCTCATTCTTAATGAGTTACTACTAGTTAGCCGGACTAATCTTCCTTACTAGGTGTTAAGTTTAATTCCACAACTGAATCTGGGTTCCCAAATACAAACGGATCTTTTACCCAGTATTTTTCTTTTTAAATGGTTAGTTTTTCCTTCTGGAAAATACTGCTCAAAGCTGGCTGACAGAGACTGAAGGTGTAAGTCCATATATATATATATATATATATATATATATATATATATATATATATATATATATATATATATATATATATATATATATATATATATATATATATATATATATATATATATATTTCAGAAAATATGGCTGCTACAAGTTTTAAAGGACACATATATGCAGTTCATAGCTTCAATGCTTTAAGATGTGATGAAAGAATTTATGGAGTCAGATGGAAGTAGGTCGAGAGACTCGAGGTAAAATCTTTGTGTTCAACAAATAGTTTGATTCCTCAGCAATATTGCCGGTCAGGTGATCTTCCGAAGTGTTATGTATATTCGTGAGTACGTGCGTTAATTTGATCTAGATTACG
>NC_089766.1:20785808-20877055 GCF_040412425.1 Macrobrachium rosenbergii | reverse complement strand
TATATATATATTCAGTCTACAGAACATACCTGAATACTCCTTGAAATTGGTTGCTTGAGTTGATGGGTCATGTGCAATACAGAGGACAAAATACTGTATAAGTCAATGAAATATAGATTTTTGATTATAGTTTAAATCGTTATATCACAAACGCTGGTTCGAACATCTGTGTGACGATGCGAATAGGCTTTTATACAGTGATAGTTTAGATCTATGAAACCTGAAAATTTCAGAAATATCTGTAATCACAGTACCAGACTTTCATTGGTACAAGACAAATCGTAATTTGACTTCTTTTAGTCACAATATTTACAGATTAAGTGCTAGTGAAAAATTTACAACTAGTGCTAACAAACAGATTATTAAGTTTCACCAAAATGCTTGATGCAAGTACAGTTTCTATAGCCATCTGACGTTTATTCCTTCCATCTATGCGTAAGATTTTCTGCTTCATAAATCAATGCGTTCAACACATACAGGTTTTATCAAAATCTTTGGCCCTGAAAACAGTATGAACTTTTTAAATACTTTTCATTACAGCATAAGTATGCAAAGTTCATTATTTGCATTTTATGATTAATATGCTATTAACTTTTCAGTCTATAAAATCAAAGAAAAAAAGCTATCTAGCTAATCAAGCAGGAAAAAGAAAGAATAAACAAATTAACAACAAGAAAAACGAGGCGATTCAGTTGGAAAATATGGTGATAACAGAAAGATACCGTATTAATAAGGGTAGTATATAGGCAACAATAATTGTGAAAGAATCAGATAACCAAGGAACTGCCTTCTCTGGGTTAAGCTTCTTCTGGCCTGCTGCTTTCTTGACGTTCTGGCTCTTCTCACACGACTTTATAAGGCAAATGGCTCCTCCCACTGCATGGAGAATTGGGAATTGCTGCACACGTGGTTGAACTATATCAGGTTAAACCGTTTGTTTGCAAAAAATTCAAACGTCTGCGCACTAACGTCACGAGTCCTTCAATGGGTTTGCCAGTTTCCTGTATTGAATTTCCAGTTTCCTTTTCTTATAATATACATATACAGTACATGCATATATGTATGCATGTAAATATATGTATATATATATATATATATATATATATATATATATATATATATATATATATATATATATATATATATATATATATCTCCATCATACACATACATACAACAATTTATTTTATCTTAGTTCATGAAAAATTATTAAAACTAGATAACTTTTGAAATAAACTTTACCACTAACAACATTATTGAGTAAAAACAAAGACATTTTCTGAACTTTAAAAGCAATACATATTACTCTAATCAAAAAATAATCTACTCTTACTTATAAAATTATCTAGTTCATGAAAGGTCTGAAAACTAGATATAACAGAATAATACTCTATCAACTAACAACATTATTGAGTAAAACATCAAAGCCATGTTTCTTGCTTTAAAAACATTACATATTACTCTATTAGAAAAATTAATTAATTCTTACAAAATAATTTATTTTTAATCTTATTGAACTCATGTTTCCATTTTATTGCATAATTTATTTTTCTTTCTTTCTATGTCAATCTTTTTATTCAGATATCTTATTCTAAAAAATACACATGTGGCAAAAAAATAAATTATATTATCTAAGGAGTGAAAGCCCACTGAATTAATTTTAGATTCATTTTGGCTAATTTCATTTCCCGAGGCTGGCGTTTTATAAATGTTTTCCCTCCCTAAGACTTTCGCCATGAAACCTCTCATAGAAACTTGAGTGTGAAAAAAGGCCTCAGACAGTAAATGCCAGTTGACTTCTGTTGTCTTTGCTGAGCCGCTTTGTGACTAAATGCGGATACTTCATCGAAAATTTGTTCACTGTGGCAGCCCCCATATCATAAACACTTTCTTCCTCTATGACATCAGATATCAATTTTGTGTTACTCGGATCTGCTGTCAGATCATCCATGTCATCACACTAAATTTTTTTTTTTTTGCATTATCAGTTTCATTCCATATCTAATTCGAATTTTCGAAAATATGGCTAGTTAGGCAAAATCTCTATTACCAAGCTCGCGGTCATTATAATTTCTTACATTGTTTATTTGCGTTCGTTCATGCTAACTCATTTTGTTAGCAATCGCTATTTTATGCTCTTTATTTATGTTTGTGTTATTACAGTTAGGGCAACATTTTTTCCCAAAGCAGCTTTCTCAATCTATACTTATAACTTTACAGCACCAGGATGATCATGAGGTCACTCATCTGTCTGCAACATCCAAAAAAAATGCTCTAATACGTCCTGGTTTAGCCTTCTGGTCAATATATATTGAACATCATAATCACTGGCAGTAACATCTCATATAGGCTATTTTTGAATGACATTTGACTAAAAATCCCTTTTGAAAACTATAAAGAACTGTGACCTTGCGTTGCATACTGTTTTGTCATGACATCTGACTTTTACACAAAAGATTTTAATCTGGTTTTTAAATTAGTTCCATAACATTTCGTGATTTAACGTCTCCTATCATATTAAATGAATTCATAAATGACTGAAAATGTTTTAAAAGAAAGTGATTTTAAAATCATTTGGAATTCGCCAAGCTCGAACCAATGGTTAGCAAGGCACATTTTCGTGGATTTGCTTCCTCAGTGGATGAAGTCATAGTTGGGGAATCGCTAACAGTTCTCTGATTAAATAAGAAAAAACTGTAACCAATCGACTTGAAAGAATTCTGCAGAAATAACAGCTGTTTGACATCCGGCTGCACAGCATACTGCTTTCGCTGAGTCAGTGTTTTGTAAGGATTTAGATAGATTTTCACTAATCTTGTCCGTTACACATATTTCTGTATGAGTATTACTTAGCATTTCCCTAACACAGGAATCAGATATCAGCGTTCCATCTTCAAAACAAAACCCTTTGGTTATAGTGATTTCTATTAATTTATCATCGCCTTGGAGACATCTGCAAATGAAGATATTTACCACTATTGACTTTAGTTGCAGTTGACACCACGCTTTGGTTGTAGTGGGTCTATCCCAAATTCTTCTATGATTTTACATTGCTTGGCCAAGATCATGCGATTGCAATCTGGGATACTCAGCATTCTCTACTTCCTCAATTATTCCATCAACATTTCATATTACGCAAGATTTATCAAAATCAGTTGTCTCCATTTACAATTAAACCCCTAATCATTATCCTCCTCAACCAAGTCTCTGTGTTTATATATTGATTCAAAACATAAAACTGTTTTCGATCCTCATTTTTCACTCAAATGAATTTGGTAAAGCCTCTCTTTTCATCCTCTTCGGTTTTAAACGTCTTTTTCAAGTTGAGGATATTAATCCTGATTCGCCCAGACAAACGATTTCTGCTCGTGGATTGGAAGGAAGAAAGCTGAAAGTTAATTATATCCGTACCAAGAGCAAGTTCTGAGTCCCGAATCAAATCAGTGTCTCGTTTATCTGAACTTTGGTCCAAGGTTCGTTTATTAACAACCGAGAAGACGTTTGCAGAAGCCTCGTTAAGGGAGATGTGTTCAAGTTTCAAACTGTTCGTTTCGTTCCAGAACGGAATTGTATTCATCTTTTTCTTCGTAATGGGTATACCGTATTTTGTTAAAAGATAGCCATTAGATGACAATTAAACTGAAAAATATAAAAATATCTTTTGTTTTACTAATTTCGTCATAAATCATCACACTTGGGTTCCAGAACTTTTTTATTTTTTTAGACCTCTGGAACAATTTATGTCATCTAATGAGCGCACGATCGAGTGCCCGGCGGAGATTGTGTGACAGAGGGCACTGTCCGACACAACTCTCTCTAAATCAGCGTGCGAGGTTTCAGTGTAGGTTTGATGTTATGTGATCCTTTTAACTCAACTTTTCCTTCAGAGATGATTTCCCCCACCCATGCGGAAATTCATCACTTGCGGGAAGGTGGATGTCTTCTCTCCTCTCTCTCTCTCTCTCTCTCTCTCTCCCGCCCTCACCTGGGGCTCTCATTTTAGGTTCATTTGGATTGTGTTACAGACCCCATGTCACTTGTAAAAAAGCTAATTCAGTTTTGTTATTAATAGACTTTTGAATGTTATGCTACAATGTTAGCCAAAGCGCATCTATTAATCTTCAAATCTGCCTAGCGTGACGTCACGCTTAGACAGGGAGAGAAAGAGAGAGATTTGTTTTCTTATTCGTTCCTCAACCTCTTAACAGTTTAACATCGGGTGAAGATTATTTCTAAATACTGGGAAACATCATATTTTTCGAACAGTGACCTCGGGGTCCTGATGGATGAATTTACAGGATCAAAATGAATTTCCTCAAACCTCTACTTTACCTCTCATCATTGTGGAGATGCACGATCTTATGACCTCGCACATTGAGTTAAAACTGGCTCTCTATAACATCTCTGTCTCTTTACGGATCTCTTAATTCTGCAATAATAAAATCCAGATGTCACCCTAATTTTCCCGTAAGGAGGGGTCGAAATGGCACCAAACTTGGTGAGCTGTAGGAATTACATAAGGTTTTTCAGCGCCCCTAGCTGCAGTCTTGTCATTCCCCTACTGAAGACCTCCGTTCATCATATTCTCTTTCTCCTTTGACTTTCTACCTCTCTAACAAAAGGTTTCTAGTGCAACTAAGTTTCAAATTATAATGTTACACCTTTCAAAACCTTACAGTCAATTTTACTCTAAATTCTTGAATGATACATTGAGCTTACCAACAGTCAACTTTTGGCCTCAATTCTGGCCCTCTCTTTTATTTACCTAATTTCCGCCTACTTAGATGGCGCATCTCAAGGTGACATAATTTTCTTTCGTCTAAAAATTTCCCAGAACCAGGAGTATCAAGATCTATTGTTAAATAGGGAAAAATATATGTTCTAAATTTTTAGTTTCATTTTTATTTACACGTTTTTCATTTTTAATTTACAACTGTCTTTCTCATATGTTTGAATTGAGCATTGACAGCAGCCTGTCAGCCTGTAAAAAAATAATATATTTACTTTCATTTTCAAAAAGATTCTCCCCCTTAACTCTCTCTCTCTCATCTTTCTCTCTTTAATCGAGCTCTCATTTTTCTCTCAAGGAATCTGGGCAGATCTGGTGTGTGTGTGTGTGTGTGTAGTTGCAGACCAACAGGATACTGTTGGAAAGAGAAAGAGAGCCCAGCTGCAGCCCTGATAGAAACGTCTTGTTTTGGATATCACAATTGACGAGACTTCATTGTCCTGTTTTTTGAAGAGGAAACACAAATCAAGGAAAGGACTGACTTTCTGACTGTCCTCCAGGAATTATGGATTCTGTAAAAATACATGAAAATATTCATCGGGTAGTTTGACTTTAAATGACTTTAGAATGTATGGAATGGTAAATGAGGAAAATTCTATTTTTTTTAGACGCTCTAATGAATTATATTGACAGATACCTGAAAATGCGATTTCGTGTGACGCTAGATGGTTTTGTCATAGAACCTTCCTTGAGATTGCTTTATAGTCTCCTTTAGATAGTGTGAGAGTGTCAATAAACTGTGTGTGTGAGAGAGAGACTGAAAGAGGGAGAGAGAGATTTGAGAAATTTCAAAAACGTGGATCCGAGAACTGGACAAGAAAATCTTTTGTGGAAACTCGTGCATTTTTTTATATTGAATGGGAGAGACGGATTTTTTATGAGAGAGATAAAGAGAGAGAAATGTTGAGGGAATTTGAGAGAGAGAATAAATATCCTGTTTGAAAAACTCTTTTAAAAAGATTATTCAATGTAGTTTCACTGTTATCCATATATCGTCGACTTGGGATAGACATAATAAAGTACTTATGTATGTCGCTGACGTGTGTTGATGACATATTCACTTGTAGAGTGGGCTCATACTTTAAAATCAATAAGAAACCTTCATAACTCCAATTATATTAAAAAGTTTATATTAAAAAAATTTTTGTTAACTTTGTGATAAAACTTTGGCATTTAATCAAAAGCAGATCAAAGTCAATAATTTAAGAAGCTAACTGTTGATTAATTTGTGGATCTGGTTTATTCATTTTGTTATTCAGTTAAATGCTTTCTTTTTATAAGCTGTTGACAATGTTGAATATCCCTAGGAAATGTAAATATTTGAGGTTTTTCAATGTTTTACTTTGAATTCACTGAATTCGCTGTTAGATATTTTTGAAATTAGTACTTTACTAAATCAGAGAAGCAAGGTGAGTCTCACTAACTTTGCCACTGGTCGTGGGTTCAAATTTTGTTCTGTTTTTATAACTTTTCAGTTTGAGCCTGAAATGATACAGAAGAAAAACCAAACAAAGCAGAACGAAATCAAATGTTGCTTTGTAGTTAGTTTTATGTTCTGTTCGATTATTTGCTTTTTTTTAAATGAAAAGATTAATTTGGTCTAAGTGTAACAAAAAAAAAAAAGGTTCAGAGTTCCTGTAATTGAAAACCCCGAGAACCTTCCATGAAATATTCGTGAATGAAAATTATATCTCAAACCAAGCAGGAGTCTGCAAAAGATTTTTTCACCTGAACAAATGATGAAAAACATCTGTTATAATAGTACTATTCACATTTTGTACATTGAAATATAAACTATATGTTTCTTATTGATGTTATTAAGATTGTCTTTGGATAAGGCACTTGCTTTTTAAACAAGGTTCTCTTTGGTAGTATTAAAAATCAGCTGATCACATACATACCGCAGACATGTTGAAAACAAACCAATGAAATCAGTAAGACATGTCATAAACATATCGGCAGTTTAAAAAAGCATACATGTCGAAAACAGGTTGGAACCAATCTGCAGTACATTTAAACATGTTATAGGTCCAACTTGGTATCTTGTCACATATATGTTGCATTAACAAATGGGAAACAAATCGACGTACAGTAGATTTGTAAAAACTTATCATATACATGTTGAGAAATCTTGAAGACAAGTCGATGCTTCCATAAAACATGTCATAAAACATATGTTGGCAACTTATCCTTGCATATCGTCAGCAGGTCGGAAACATGCCGATGAGGAAGTAAAGAATGAACCATTTTACAGATGCTGGATTATCATATGAAGAATTATATAGGACTGCTGGTAAGTCGAAAACTTCTGTTTGACTTGTTTTCGCCTGATTTGTGTCCGATAAGTTGCCATCGTGTGTTTATGATATGTTTTTACTGTACCCTTAGACAGAACGGAGTTATAGGCTGGGTTTTATAGGAACAGGAAAAATCTTCACAGAGGGACTGGAGAAACATAATTCTGTAGTAAGGTAAAACATTAAAGTCTGTAATGTTGGACAAACTTGCCAATGGAACCATCAACTATGAATCCATCCCTACCACCCCCCCTCTCCCCTTCCCTTCCCCCTTACTAAAACTGTCACCTCCGTCCAGCGTTTTGCAAATTTTTTATAGAACATTCTTCATGAATTTTGATTAATTATGTGGATTCCCGCCCCCGATTCCCGGCAGCTTTGAAAGACGGACCGCTAGTGGTGGGGTCTGACCCTGCCTTCAGAGGCGTTTCCCAGACTTTGTGATAAGATCTGCATTTTTCTTGGCACAATTTTGTGCTCTTTGGTCAAGAGGTCCAAACGCAAGTTGTCTAGATTATGATAAGACATGTTTTGAGAATATACCCATAAGAATAGGTAGACTGATGTCAGAGTTGGTTACCCAATATTTACTCTCGTGCATGGGTGCAAAGTTTTCCACAGGTATTATGGTGTAGTTATTTCTTCTCTCTCTCTTCTCCTTGAACTAAGAAATCTCTCTCTCTCTCCGCAAATGTATTGAATGAAATAAATTTAGCGCAATCATCAAATCGTTTTGAGATTATTTTCACCTCATTTGGAAAGAATTCTTTCTTGTAATCCTTGGAGGAGAGAGAGAGAGAGAGAGAGTCGAGAGAGAAATAGAGAGAGAGCATTTTCTGAAGGTCTGAAGTAAACGAAAGGAATGTCAACATTGAAAGCGAACAAACAGACTTGGGCCTATTTTGATGTCTTAAGGATTATGTAGCCAAACAGTTGTGTGAACTTAACCTGAGGGAAAGAGGGATATACGAACTCTAGTCCTATGGAAAATAGGGATATAATGACATAGAATGGTAAATAAAAGTATGGCTGTAATCCTGAAGGGAAAATGGTAAGAGAAGCCTTCACTGGATAACAGAAGGTTATAGGACTAGGGAAAGCAGATGTGAACGCTGTATTATAAACTTAATCTTACTAAGTATTAGAAATCTTTACAGTAAATTGCCTTGGGAGAAAGTTGTCTGAATATTATTTTATAAGAAAAGAAAGGCATATAAAAACTGTCCTCTGATTGGAATCAACAAAAGGTAAAGAATATTTGAAGAAGATTAGACGTAGAAATGACGCCTCCTTTGGAATCTAATCATTATAAAAGAGGAATTGGGGTGGTGCGCCATTTAGCTTCTGTCCCTAGACCGATAATGGAAAAAGTGTATATATAGCAAACTGAGTTATACGACGTCAAAGGTTTCATTCAATCAAGATAGTCATTGCAGTCGAATCGTATAAAGGTTTCTGTTTAAGACTCTCATAAACTGGAGAGGGCTGCGAACATTTTCTAAGGCAGTATGGTAACTCCTAGGCCACTCCTCAATATGGTTCACCTTGATACAATAAAAAATTCCAGATGGAACAGTTGTATCTGGATGCCTGGCTAAACGTATTTAACATGGAAAGAGAGCATACATAGAGAGAGAGAGAAGATAAGAGAACAGGTTTCATAATGGGGATATTTAGTTTGGCCTCGTATTATAAATGTTAGAAATTGTTTATAGTGAATTCTTCCGACATTATTTAAGTTCATTTTTCATGGTTTATTCAATGAACGTAATAGACATTTTTATAATCGACTTCTTAACATTCTTCTGTTGGCGTCTCTAAATTGAAGCTCTCCATGCAGATGCATCCATCTCTTATTTTTCTCAGATCTCTCTCCAGACTACGTCTCTCTCTCCCAAATGAAATCTTTGAAGTCATAATGGGCCATATGTGCATTTATACTCAAAAAATGTATTAATATTACAACAAGCTACGTTTCATTCATTGAAACTAAAATCGCTAGTGGCAACCAACGGCTGAGAGGACCACCGCGGTATTATTATTATTATTATCACTTCTTATTATTCATTAACTTATTAAGAACAGATTAACATTATAAGATTATTATTCAAAGTTTTACATATCACACGATCTAAAATCTGAAAGCACCAGGAGATATTCAACGTTTTTGAGAAAAAAAAGAATTATTTTTATAGTGATCTCATGAATGATGCAAATGATAATAAGTTTTTTTTTTTTTAAAGAATTAAATGCTTCTCTTTATTTTAGAACTTGGACTGTAATTCCAGTCTGGTTTTCTCATTGACTTTTAGGAAATCAATTTAGATATACAAAATACCGAATCCTATTATGACCAAAACTTTGAGGATCTTGTTCCTCAAATGAAGAAATATATAAGCATATTGCTAGTTTTCCTGAGCTACATACTTAGAAATGAGAGAGAGAGAAGAGACCTTATGAAACATGAAACAACCAGATGCAACAAAACAAACGCAGTACATACTGTATGTCAGGCGGAAGAATCATCTGCCAATGGCAGTCGGCTATAGTTAATGAGGTCCAAATATGTGGGTAACAGTGATTCTGGGCCAACGGATTTGAGTTATGTAAACAACAAGCTCTTCTTCACATGAAAAGCAACGTAAATTATATTCTTCATGGAAATCAATATATATATTTATAATCCTATTTTCATTTTTAGAAATATTTGTAATTTACGTTATATTATAAGCAATATATATATCTATCTCTATCTAAACTCTCTACCGTTCCATCTCTATATCCAGCTATTGTATTATCCGTCTTCTTCTTGTTCTTCTTCTTTTCATGTCTGAAATGCCATGTCATGAAGGCCTGTTAAGATGACTTTAGGCAACCTACATCATTGCCTACCTGGTTAATTCAGTTATTCTAATCCTCTTAAGTTTTGAGTTACAATCTTCCTTCCTTCCTAACCCTGTCAATCATGAGAAGAATGAACTTCTGACCTCCGGGTCTTTTCTTTCTTTCCCTTTTCTGATGAAAGATTTTTAATTTGAGTGTTTTTTAGGAGGTATTGAAATTTTAGAAAAAAATGTTTGTATAATTCGTTAGAATTTTCAACCAATTTTTTTATTTTAATTTAAAATATTTTATTTTTTATTAAGTGTGTAATTATTAATAGTTTTTTAATTAAATAGAATTGGTAGAAAAAATAATGTACAGTTTTTGAAAGCTAAACGTTCAAATTTTCAAGTCTTTATTTTATCTTTTGTTCAATTTTATATATTTTACTTTCTTTTATATTACAAAATTTATTTTTCTCTTTTCATGAAACATGCGCTTAACAGATATGCTTTGGGATCATCATCTAGAACAAGAAATTGCAAGAGGGACAGTCAAAAATCAAAAATCCACTGACATTTTCATATAAAAGAACAAATTTTCTCTGCTTTTTAAAGAGTTCTCAAAGACAAAAACAAGAAATTTCATCAAGTTTTTATGTCTAAATCACCCATAATCAAATTTTAGCCCAGAACATCCTAACGATATTCCAAGGCTTTAATGCAAAAATTATCACTTAAATCATTAAAGAATTGCAACCCAAATAGAATGTTAAACGTCATATTACCGGAAATATGTCAACAAATTAGCTGATGGTTACCCATTAAGGATTGACAAGACCCAAGACTAATAAACCCCCTGTGTTGTAACAGATCATTTCCAAACCACAGCAGAAATAAAGTTATTTTCTTTCGCATCAATGGTCAGAAGAGTCCCATAGATCTTTTGGCGAGAACCAAATGGCATTATTTGATGAAATCAATTTGTGTCATTGCTCAATTAATGCAACAAAAGTTTATCTAAGCCAGAATTAATAGACTTATAAACAATCTTATCATATAAACGTTAATGACTTTTTTACATAATTTGAGTCTGCAAGAGAAATTCTCTGGAATTTTTCAAATCACTGGTAAAATTTTGGGCACTTGTAATAATTCTCCAAGCTGAATCTTGTACTAATGATTGAAATGAGTCAAGATGATTACAAAGACTGGAATTCAGGTAATAAAATTTAAAGATTACAAACATATTAATTAATTGTGAAAAAGCTTATTTATTTATTTATTTTTTATTAAACGACTTAAAAGATTTTACATCCGGTTCTAAAGCCAGAATTTTTTCATTTGGTCAATTTCCAAACTGACAGAAACGGATGTTGATTTCGACGCAACAGAAGGATTCCTTTTTAATGTGGGAGGCTAGATTGTCAGCATCCTTTGTCTGTATTATGGAGTGGTTTGTTTAACTTCAAATGTAAATCTTAGAGTTTTTATTGTAAGGTACATTCTTGAGAGGTCATGATGATAATTTGGAAATCATTGGACCAAATTCACTTAACGAATTGTCTCTCAACTATGGCATTTTTTTTTTAGCTTACTCTCTCCAAGGTCAAATACACACAATGGAATTGCTATATGAAAATTTTTTGAGAGGGAGAGAAATTTCTCAATTTAAACCATCAGCAAAGAACTTTTTTTTGACTATATCAAGATTTCACTGTACTGAAGCAGAAAAGCTGGTACTGTGATCCGGTATCTTATCCACAAATATTAGAACTACTTGTCCTTATAATAAACAGTCTTCGGTTTATAAAATTAGCTTACCAAAAGTAACTGCAGTATTCTTAATTCATGACAAAATTTTTCTCATTCAATATTCTCAACTCACTAAGAATTTGGGACTTTCATTTATCGAAACACTAATGAAAATTTTAGCTCAGCCTCAAGAGACTTATTCTCTCTATTTTTCTCTTTCGTCACTCATGAATTTATCAGCTTCCTAGGTATTCTGTTTCTTCCATCAGTACATTTGTTTATGTAAAATGATCAACCCCTCCTGAGGAAAGCAATTAGAGGAAAATGGGCTAAAGAGGAGGATGTCATTTTCAAATTATTCAAAGGTTTTTGGTAAATTTTTTATCAGTTGGGTCAATAATATCTCTGGAGAGAGAAGATCCTATGTCTTTCCAAACGCTTTTGATCTTCAGTTAGTTTTCAAATTTTTTCCTTGTCAAGATTTCGAGAAGGGGGATTCCGTTCATCCTTTAAGTTGTCCTAACCTAAAAACGTCAGCTGTCTTTGTCTTGTTCTGATTGTGTAACCTTTTTCTTTACAATTCCTAGATTTTTATCGAGTATAATGGTATCCCATAAATAAATGTTTTTTGAACAATTGTTTACAAAGTCATTTCATTAAAATGTTACGGCAATTCCGTTCCTCTGTGGTGCTTTTTCATTCATTCCTCTAATTGTCTTCCTTTGATATTCAAGAATTTCATCAAAAGGTAGATATTATGGAAAACAAACACCTTTTAAACTAATAGAGTATTGAAACTGATAGCAGAACGATCATGCCACTTTATGTTATTATTTTGTAATTATTTTTGTATGGCACAAGCCGTAACCTCCCCATCTACTAGAGATACTGCTAACAATATAATATATTATTATATATATATAATTAGAGCATATATATTCTGTTCCGCTATTTATACTTCTCCATATTTATACTGTGTCTGTGAAGTAATACTGGCAAATTGCCTAAACCATCAACTAGGATCAGGTGATAAATAATGTATATGTAATAGTGGTGGGATTTTGATCATGGGGTTACAGCTTCTTTTAATGAGTCCTCTTAAAAATAACCTTCCTCATATCCGTACAAAGGAGGTTCTGGATACGGGAGAAGGGTCATCAAAGTTCTGGAAGAGAGTCCTATGAAAGTGGAGACAATAAATCACCTCCTTCCAACAAGAAAGGATATATCCCATTTAGACCTAGTATTTGTGAACGTATTGTGTGAACTATGTTATAATAAGTATATGTATAATATATATTTCAGACCATAATATATAAATTAACAGTCCGTTCCAAAGCAAGTGAAAAGAGAGTTAAGCAAGAGACAAAAAGGGAAGGATATGGAAAATACAATTTCTATAGTAAGAATATAAATATATCAGAAATAAATGAAGAATTAAACAGAGACTGGGAAAACATATTCAGTAAGTGATAATATACATTGTAAATATGGAAATATTATATAATATATTAGAGAAAATAGTGGATAATATATACTTTGAAGAAGAAAAGTAAACATCAGTCATATATATAAGAGACAGAAGGATCTTGTTCCAGAAAATCAGAAAGTGGAAAAAAGGTCTTGCAAAAAAAGAATATATGGAAAGTGATGGAACTAAAAGGTAAGATAGAAAATGCAGAACAAAAGATTATACAATCAAAAGAAAATGATGGGACTTGAAGAAAATAGACCAGATAGATAGATAGGTACTAGAAAATATCAATAAAACCCCCTTAATATTTTACTCATATGCGAAAAAGATGAATAAAGAAGATTGTAGAAATAGGTTTTAAAAATTAAGGGCAATTAATGCAAATGAAAAAAAGGAAATTTGCAACATATTAGCAGAAAGATATGAGGTAATTTTTCCTAGAATTGATAATGAAGATAATGATACAGAAATAAGAGATGAAAAATAGTGAATATTTATCGGACATAGATATTAATGAAGCCGATATTGTGCAGGCTATTAATGAAATTAAAAATGGATCAGCAGCCGGACCAGACGGTGTCCCTGCCATTTTGTTAAAGAAAGTAGTTCATTCAATCG
The DNA here is from genome assembly GCF_040412425.1 of Macrobrachium rosenbergii. Taxonomy (NCBI): domain Eukaryota; kingdom Metazoa; phylum Arthropoda; class Malacostraca; order Decapoda; family Palaemonidae; genus Macrobrachium; species Macrobrachium rosenbergii. Next base: position 20,863,300 of record NC_089766.1, on the reverse strand, counting down.
CAAAGTCGCACAATATTATTAAGACAAAGTGTAGATACAGGCAAGATTTATGATGAACATAAATTAGCATATATTACCCCTATTTTCAAAAGTGGATCAAGACTAGAGGCAAGTAATTATAGGCCTGTGAGTCTAACATCACATATTTTGAAAGTGTATGAAAAGGTAATGAAGAAAAATATAAAGAAACATTTAATGAAAAATAGTTTATTTAATATAGGACAACATGGTTTTGTACCCCGGAAAGCTCACAAACCCAACTGTTAGTCCACCATGAAAATATATATAAAAATATGATAAACGAAAAGATACAGATGTGGTTTACCTAGACTTTGCAAAAGCTTTTTGACAAGGTAGACCATAATATATTAGCAAAAAAATTAGAAAACATAATATTGTGGACAAATTAGGAAGATGGATAAAAGATTTTTGCAAAACAGAAAATAGTGATTGCAAACGATGAGAAATCGGATGAAGCTAAGGTAATATCCGGTGTGCCACAAGGTACGGTGTTAGCTGCATTGCTGTTTGTTATTATGATTGCAGACATAGACAGTAATGTTAAGGACTCGATAGTGAGAAGTTTCGCCGATGACACAAGAATAAGTAGAGAAATTACTTGTGATGAAGATAGGAACTCACTACAAAGAGACCTAAACAAAATATATGAATGGGCAGAGGTAAATAGGATGGTATTTAACTCTGATAAATTTGAATCAACAAATTATGGTGATAAAGAAGGAATGCTATATGGATATAGGGGACCTAATAACGAGACAATCACAAATAAGGAAGTAGTTAAAGACCTTGGTGTGATGTTGAATAGAATATGCTATGCAATGATCAAATAGCAATACTACTGGCAAAGATGGGAATGTTGTTCTGGCACTTCAAAACAAGAAAAAAGCCGAACACACGATTATGCTTTATAAAACGTATGAACGTTGTCCACTTGAATATTGCAATATGATATGGTACCCACACTACCAAAAGGATATTGCACAAATAGAGAGTGCACAAAGGTCCTTTTTACAACTAGAATAGAAGAAGTTAAGGACCTTGAATACTGGGAAAGACTACAATTTTAAAAGTTATATAGTCTCGAAAGGAGAAGAGAACGCTACATGATAATACAGGCATGAAAACAGGTAGAAGGAATTACCGAAAAACACCATGGAGCTAAAAATATCAGAAAGAGCAAGCATAGGTAGATTAATAGGGCCCAAAACTATACCAGGAAAACTAAGGAAAGCACACAGGACATTAATCCACTACGCACCAGCATCGATATGCAGAGCCTATTCAATGCGTTACCAGTTCATCTGAGGAACATATCAGGAGTGAGCGTAGATGTGTTTAAGAATAAGCTCGACAAATATCTGAGCTGCATCCCAGACCATCCAAGATTGGAAGATTCAAAATATACCAGAAGATGCATTAGCAATTCCCTGGTAGACATCAGAGGTGCCTCACACTGAGGGACCTGGTGGGGGCAACCCCACGAACTGTAAGTCAGTAAGTCAAGTCTCTCTCTATCACTAATATCAGATTTACCCTTAATAACAAAGAAAATAACAAACTTCTCTCTAGATGTACTAGTTTCCAGGAATGAACACCAGAATTCAGTTAAGAAAAATCAGGAGAAAGAATGCGAAGGTGGAACCAACCCAACCCTGGTCAGTTACGGAAAGGCATTGATTTTATATTCAAGCATTTTTCGACACAAGTCTTTGCCCTCTTTCTTTTCGACTTTTATGGACTTCGATGACAAGACGATGATCCAACGGCCTAAGGGAGTGAAGGACATCTAACGAAGAGACAAGAAACAGAGGAGATGGAGGGAGGACCTTGACATCGCACAGATGTTGTGCCTTTCTTCCACACAGTCCTCTGGAGGTATCGAGAAAATCATTAGTCACAGGCAAGAAAAGGAACAGAGAGAGAGAGAGAGAGAGAGAGAGAGAGAGAGAGAGAGAGAGAACGTCAATGAAAAGGGAGGAAACACAGAAGAGAAATCCTAAATCAGCATCTGTTTTCGCTGAATTGTAACTTATTTCGTTCCTTCGTTCCAAATGCATATATCATAACAAACTGAATTTTGGTGACCAGATATGAGAGAAGACAAAATTATTTTTTGTAAACAGAGTGAAGAGAGAAAACTGATGAAAGTGTACACTGTGAAATTGAAAACAGAAGTACAATCAAGAAACTGAAAAGCAAAGTTCTGTAACAGAACCATGGCCAATCTTTTCCTAGGGACAGACATTTCCTGTCCATGGGGAATCCAGAACAGGTAACCCTGAGGATTAAGACCTCTACGGATCCTAAGGGCAATTTTAATGTTGTGTTTCCGAGCCCTTCACGTTGTTGCAGTCCTGAGATTCCTGAAGACACGGGGCTCAGCCATACATACTGCAGTGAGGCACTTCAGTGCTTTGTCTGTCACAGTTACTTTTTTTTTTTTTTTTTTTGTAAGGCTACATAGTATGAGGAGAGATAAGACACAAAACCTTCATTTAATCTGTCACTTCAGGTTTTTTGAATTTTTTTTTTTATTTTGGTTAAGGAAGGTTTTTTTATAACTCCATGTGAAAATAATAGTACGTTTCATCATGGATATCCTGTCAACAAAATCAAAAGTTCTTTTTAAATAAAATTTATTTCACAAAATGCTATGGCAGTAATACACTTCCTGACTGATCATGTGTTTGTAACAAGATGCATCTTTGAAAGAAATGAATTTGTAATAAAAAAAAATGTTTTTGATAAACGGAAAAGAAATGATGAAATGTTTGCTCATATGACATTCTTCTTAATTAAAAAAATTGCAAAGACAACTTTTTAATAATCTTATATCTTCTTTACGAAATCAAGATTAACGGAAATTCTTCCTGACAGAAAATGTTTTGAGTTGACAGATGTCGGTCTTCTTTACTAAAAATATTCTCTCTCTCTCTCTCTCTTGAGTATCTGACAAAAAGTATTAGACAAAAGTTTGATTAATAACTGCACTAATCGCTGGGAAGATAATTCCATTATAATAAGAACCACAGCAGCTGAATGAAGCCAATAAGACTCCGCACCATCCCACATAATGTCAGGGAAGAATTCAGGGAGAGGAAATACAAATGATCAGAAATCCTCTCCTGCTAAAAAAAAAAAAAAAAATCTTTATGGTGCCATTTCCAGGCGTATGGGATACGCCTCCGCCATAAGCCATAACATATTATCTGTGGAGTGTATTTAAGGGAACGCCAGGGGAGGATATTACAGCAATAAAAGTGTCCTACAGGACATCCAGAGTCTCCTTCTAAATCATTTATGAGGCTGGCATAGAGAATAGGTTTTCTACTGAAAGGATTTCGTTCCTTATAAGGTTTAGGGTTTTGGACGCGTTCTTTCGGCTGATACAAACAAAGAAGTTTCCTACTCCTTCCACTTTTTCATCGTCAGACTCAACCAAAATCACAATCATTCTCTGTAATTATGCAAAATGGATTCCTAAAAAGGAGACTTTCCCATGTCTTGACAAAAATAGCAGAAAACATGCGCCGAAGTTCCTCCGGCGAATTCGAGTTTTTGTACAGCGTGTAATGCTGTACGAGCCGTGGCACATGAAACTTTCAACCACGGCCCGGTGGTGGCCTGTCCTATAACGTTGCTAGACACACGATCATGGCTAACTTTAACCTTAAATAAAATAAACCACTGAGGCTACAGGGCTGCAATTGAAGGTGGATGATCAACATTTGGTAGCCTGTGGTTTTAAGATCTGGGGGTGACAGAAAAATCAACAGAAAATGTACTGTGGAGCCCATCAGCTTAATAGTTTTTTAAGATCTGAGGGCTGGAAATGATAAAGAAAAATGAAATGTCCAAGAAAAATACACACACATTAGAGACATAGCCATCTTAATAGTTTATCTTTACAGAAAACTGAAAATGATAATAGTAAAATGAAAATGTCCAATACTATAAAAATATCACACACACCAACATATATATATATATATATATATATATATATATATATATATATATATATATATATATATATATATATATATATATATATATATATATATATATATATATATAAAAACGCCAAAATGTGGACGGCAAAATCGTAATTATAGACCAAGATTTTTACCGACAAAATCAACCAACTCCTTAGTGACACAAACACTTATGACAAATTAACGAAAACCCCGCCAAAGCGTCCCTGCAGAATTTTAGAAAAGTAAGATTAACTGGTAAAGACAAAAAGAGCATTGAACTACTGGAGAAATCTAAAGTCATTAACCCAAAACTACCTTACTTTTATGGCCTTACCAAAATTCATAAAGATAATCTTCTATCCAGACCTATCATCTCATGTGCCGAGTTTTCAATTATAAAATTTCTCTACGTGGTTAGTCGGCCTCCTTTCCCCTTTCTTAGGCACATTTTCTCCCAGTCACATTAAACATTCTGAAGATTTCTGTCACAAATTCGAAGAGGCACATATACCACTTCGCAACATAAAATTTCTAAGTTTGGATGTAGATTCCCCATTCAGAAAATATGTATCAGTGCAGGACTTTCTACAGTTTTTGAGGGAAAAATTAGCCCCTACTCATATCATTTCCCACTAGCCCTAGATAAAATAATGAAGTTAGTTGAATTATGTGTATCAAATAACATCTTTCATTTGGAGAGTCATTCTATAACAGCAGGTTTTTCTACCCACAGTCTCTTTTCACCATCTTAAATCCCGTCTTTTCAGTGCTAATTTGGACAATCTTAGGTCGCAGTTATCATCTCTAACTCATTGTACCTATCATAAGTTTAAAAACTAGATGGTACCCTTGTTAACCTTTCAACAAAAATGCCTTTGACATTTTTAAAAAAACTTAGGCTAATGATTATAGTATTATTATTACAAACCAGACATAGGTAAGGGTTGTACAATTTTGGATAAGGATGCTTATATTAAGAAGATGGAAATTACCTTATAAAAAACTTCATAAAAATTTGAGAAAATAGGTGTTACTGACTTGTATAATATCATTAAACTAGAAGATCATACAAATTGAAAAACAGGTTTCTGGGGTTGCTACAAAAAGAAGATAAAATTGATAATATATATCATGAACTCTTCCTACGTGGTCTTCGTATGAGTTTTTATATGGTTTGCCCAAAATACTTAAAGAAAGTGTTCCATGATGGCCCATCTCTCCTCAGTGAACACGCCGAGTTATAAGCTAGACAAATTTCTGGTTCCTCACTTGAACCTCTCATCAATTCAAGTAGGATATTCTTATATAAGATTCAGAATTATTTATGGTTAGTCTGGATGTAGAGTCACTTTTTACTAATGTCCCTGTAGAGGAGACCGTCGAAATTATTTCAAATAAGTTATTTATAGAGCCGGACTCTACTTCTCATAATTTTAACCGTGACTTATTTAAACAGCTTTTAGAATTAGCTGTGCAGGACACGTCTTTCATTTTTAACGGCTTTTATAGAGACAAGTGGAAAGAGTGCCAATGGGGTCACCGATGGGCCCGACGCTTGCTAATATTTCCATGTGCTCCATGCAGGAGAGTATGTTTGAAAATTTCATCCTTAGTTTCTTTGCTTCAGTTTTATCGTAGATACGTAGATGACCCTTTCGCCTTATTCCGAAATGAGTTTAATGCAGAACAGTTCTCAGAGTTTGTCAATACCCTACATCCTAATATCAGATTTACCCTTGATAAAGAAAATAAGAAGCTTCTCTTTCTAGATGTACTAGTTTCCAGGAATGAACAAGGCTTGTACTCGGGTGTTTTTAGGAAAAAGACTTTTACTGGTTTAGGTATCAACTTTTGTAGTTCTTGTTTTTATAATTTTAAACTCAACACTCTCTCAACTCCCCCCACCCACGAGCCCAGAGGGCCTTCACTCATACTTCCAATTGGTTTACATTTAATGAAGAAATAAACTTTTTATCCTATTATCTTAAAATTAACTGCTTCCCAGAAAAACTGCTGTTTAGAATGCTTAAGAAAATTCTAGATGCTCGGTTCATAGATGTCCAACGGTTTTGACAGCACCAGAATTAAGTGTTTACCAGCCTTCCTTTCTTTCATGGTGACCTTTGCAGAAAGAAGTTCCTGACCATTATTCAAAAAGAAATCCCAGCGTTGAACCTTAAAATCGTTCCAAAAAATCCAAGCGGACCTCTATTCAAAACGAAAGACCGCCTTAGTCTTCTTTTAAATTCTAATGTTGTTTATAAATAGACGTGCCCAATATGTGATCACGAGACTTATGTGGGTTGTACGAGGAGGCTATTAAAAATGATAATAGATTCTCACAATGGCGTAAGTTATAGATAAGGACTTTACAATTATAGGTCAAGTACTGTTCCTAATGAAAACGACCTATCTTGGAGACCATTATGTTAAGATAGCTCCGTCTCTAAATGTTCAATGCCCCTCTGTTCAATTGTTTGTCGCCTAAGGAGCGTGGTTTGTTTTTACGATATTCTTTGAGTCACTGCCGTTCCTTTGCGAGGGTAGGGTGCAGAATGGCTTTACTATTTTAGTGTTTTATTTAATTTTACTGTTTTAGAATTTTACACATACTTTACACATAATTTTATTGTTTATTATCTTGTTAAGGTATTCATAAGTTATTTTAAATTTTTCACAAGAATTATGTTCATTGAATTCTTTTTAAATACTTCATAATTTTTATGGATTATGCAGTGCTTGGTTTTAATGATTCTGTTTGTATTTTTAGTCTAGCCTTGAGCATGTGAGTGTGAGTCATGAAAAGTTGGAAAAATAATTGTACCCGAGTACGATGCCTTTCCCTATGATTCCCTGATGATGATATATATATATATATATATATATATATATATATATATATATATATATATATATATATATATATATATATATATATATATATATATATATATATATATATATATATATATATATATATGTGTGTGTGTGTGTGTGGATGTTTACGGATAGAGTGTCTCTTCTTCAGTCCAATGGGTAAAATGGTAACTACACTCAACATATTGAAGACATTGAACTATGCGATTCACAATGACATATTTGCCACCACCTTCGCCCACAGAACGTTGAAAGAAGAGTCGGCAAACCAGATGAGAAACTGGGAAGACTATTAGACTATCAGAGCAACAGGGAGTTTTTAAAGTCAATGCCGGGATACTGATTCAGAGGTGCTCTCAGGATCAGCTTTTTTAGTTGAAAAACAGAGGACTTTGGATTCTGAGTTTAATGTAACAGTGGAGGTTGACAACTGGAAGAAGATGGGCTATGGAAAGTGAATCTTCCGCCCATGAGTGAAGGGAAGAAGAGGTAAACTTATGAATGTCACTGTAAAAGAGAGGAAAAGAAACTGCAGGAGAGAGATAATAACTTGAAGACCATCCCTCAAAATTGAAACAAAGCGTTACACAAACGGCAACGGTGGTTCAAAATTTTTGATCAAAAACCAAAAACGAGTTTACAGAAAAAAGTTAAGTATATCTTAGTTTAACCAGACCACTGAGCTGATTAACAGCTCTCCTAGGGCTCGCTGGCTAAGAACCAAATGGTTACCTAGCAACGGGGCCTACAGCTTATTGTGAAATCCGAACCACATTATGACGAGAAATGAATTTCTATCACCAGAAATAAATTCCTCTAATTCTTCACTGGCCGGTCGGAGAGTCGAACGCTGGGCCATCAGCGTGCTAGCCGAGAGCTCTACCCAACCGTCCAATGAAGAACTACGAGTTTACAGAAAAGCATATGAGCGCCATGGGCTTGAAGTTTCCCTCTCAGACTCCCATACATTTCAAAAGACATCCTTAAATAAGCTAAACAGGCACAGTACAGAGCACTGATATAACGACTCATACTTTGCTATAAGTATTGCTGGTCTAAAAACTATTAGATGGGTAACTGTATTGTGTAAAGATTATTAGTGTTTTTTCAGTTCTCTTCATTTTTGTCCGCATCCAAGAGTCGAAATCGCCAGAGTCAGAAGACAAGTCTAAATCAAGACAGAACGGAATTCATCCTAATTCAGGTGTCAGTTTCAAGACATGAGAGACCCCAGATGATTGACAACCAATGACACTAAGTGCACAGGGCTCTTCCAATAGCAAATCGTTTCATCCTTGGACGATTTTCTCTATTTCATCTTTTAAATAGGTATTATGAATTACTCTGACTCTGAAAAAATTTTTCCTGAAATTTCACAGGACTTTACAAAAACTTACTTTGCAATAATCTCAGTTTCTTTTGTGTTTCTTGTTCCCAGTCGAACAGGACTACGTTTTCCTTGAATGAACAGACTCCCATTCCCAATCCAACTCTTGCAAACAGAGCCACGTTTACTGGCTATTAGGAAGACTGTCTGGAGCTGTTTGCCAATTTCAGTAAAGGGCCATTATGGGCTTCACCACGTCTCTCTCTCTCTCTCTCTCTCTCTCTCTCTCTCCTTTGCTTTGCATGTGTCGCTTATATGTCTTGGATATAACTTCTTGCATGTTCTGTAGGGAGATATTCACAGCCAGGTTGCTTGCTCGGTCTTCATTCAAAATTTTTTGTGCGTGATTATGCAGTATTGTAAGACCTCGGCTATAAAAATTTGTGTTTTTTTCTGTTTATAATACATGTCTGCATTTCCTTCATTTTGCGTATTTCTATATTCCCTCATTCATTTTTGTTTACACCCATGCTTTACTGAACGTTTACTAAAGCATCATTATCGATCACTAGTTAATATCTCCGGAAACTGACTTGACTCCGACCCAAACTAAAAGACGGAATTGTTCCTGATCTCAACTCTGGAACCGAGAGGCAGTTCATGAACAGCCTACGAAGGGGCTAAGGTCTATTTCTATGCAAATCTGTTGTCTGTCTTTCTCAACAAGCTTTACGAAGAAGAGACGGAAACGGGCATGACTGCCGAATCATTTTCAGAGAATGCAAGGAAAGTGACTATTTAACAGAATGGACTCAAGTAATGACAAACCCGCCTTTAAAAAAATAACGGATTTGAAAGGGATTTCCAAATTCAGGAAATGTAGGGGCAAACCGGTTGCGCCGTGAGTTCGTAACCCCCACATGGTGCCTTCAGATTTTTCCTTATTATCTAAAGCTTATTCTGCTTTCTTATTTGCGACTGATGATCTATATCTGTCCTTTTCAGAACAATTGTTATTTACTCTCTTTCTAATGACTTTCTTTCCCTGTTTTATAAACTGTCTGGTCTGTTTATAAATTTATTTTATCTACGCATTTCAAAAATATAATAATTTATCTTTCGCAGAAACTTACACTGATTCATCACTTCTATAAACTGTTTTTTTTCTTCTGCTACGTTCCGCAGGCTCCTCAACATTGTCCGTTATCGGAAACCGTATATGTCCATCCGAAGATGTTTCTGCAATTCTAGAATACTACCTTTCACATCATTGAAGTTTCCTTGTAACGTCGTCTTCTGCAGTCCTCCCCACTCTCAAGTTATCTCTTTTTTTAATATTCTTCCTCTGCCAAAAGCTACTTTTGGTCTCGTCTCTTCCTCATTTTTTTAGTGGTGGCGGCTTTGTAGACTTCCGCCTTTGTTGACTTCGCCTAATATGACCTTGGCACTTCATGTTTCCGTTGACATATTCAAAAAGAGGTGTTACATTCTCTGTTGGTATGTAGCCTATACAAATTAAGAGTTCTGTCAAATAGTCAACCAATCAATCATTTCCTGCGGCGCCCCGGGAAAGCTGAAGGCAGAGATGGATCTTGCCGCATAAATCTGGCTTTGTCAGTTCCTTCAGACAAATAACAAAAGTCATCCTGTAATACTGTGAGTCAGTGCGAAATTAACTTAGTGTTGGATATTCGTTTGAAGATTCTACCTAAGATATATATATAATATATATATATATATATATATATATATATATATATATATATATATATATATATATATATATATATATATATATATATATATATATATGTGTGTGTGTGTGTGTGTGTGTGTGTGTGTGTGTGTGTGTGTGTGTGTTTATGTATATATATACAATTTAAGTTAAAAATGTCCGACCTTTATTCATAAAAAAATACTAGTATCAGATGCAACAATCTTACGCTAACCTTCAAAGTGGTTCCCTTGAGGTGACACACTTCTCCCAACGGTTCTACCACTGTCGTTAGCAGCGCTGGAACGCCCCCTTTGAGATGGCGCACAGCTGGTCCGTCGCATTCTGCATGATGTCTTCTCGTTTTTTTCAACACACCTCGTGTGTGTGTGTGTGTATGTGTTTACGTGAATGTATACGTACATGTTCCTAAAAGCTCACACACTCCTTCCCTTGGCTTCCGGGCCTCAGTGACTTCTGGTGTGCATGGTATTTGTTTCTCTGATAGCGTCATCTGCTTCATATTAACACCTCTTATATTCACCCACAAGAATGTTTTTCTGTTGTATAAGTAACAGGTGAACGATAATGTTTTTTCCGTATAAGACATCTTTATCTTTCTCAAGTGACAATGACAATGAAAATGTTTATTTAAGATTTCTCTTTCAACCGGGATTCCTAGATTGTCTGCCTCTGACGTTTCTCTTATTCAACCATAATGTTCATGGGACATGTGTTGGGAACGACTCATACTTACTTGTTACCGGTCAGCCTGATTTTACTCCTTTCTTTTTTATCTCCAAGCAAATTGGCCAATTGTACTTTCGGCTTTCCACTGATTTGAACAATGAACTTTTTTTATTTTCTTAATAATATTTGTAAGTTATATATTTATTCGTTTCTTTGTTTATTCATTCCTGATGACCTTGGATACCAGACGGTACGGTTTGAATCTCAATCTAGAAAGTCGATGATTAGAATGGTATGAAATAGACGTCCTTTTATTTAATAAGTTATTTTCATTGCTTCTCTCTCTCTCTCTCTCTCTCTCTCTCTCTCTCTCTCTCTCTCTCTCTGTCTCTCTCTCTCTCTCTCTCTCTCTCTCTCTCTCTCTCTCTCTCTACAGGGTATATTTAATAAAAAGTATTGGCTGAGCCAATACTTTTTATTGAATCAAGGTCACAGAGATTTTGCTTCCTGGAATGTTTGAACTAGTTTTTTTTTCATTCCAAATGGAATCAATTCCCGTGTCCTTGGGAATACTCTCACTTTGCTCATAATTGAATTTCCCGTCCATCATTTGGTCGAAGCCTTGCGGATTTTTGGAAGAGAGAGAGAGAGAGAGAGAGAGAGAGAGAGAGAGAGAGAGAGAGAGAGAGAGAGAGAGAGAAGCTCGCAATGAACGAATATCAATGTGAAACAGACTACAATCATCTAATAGTTATTAGGAACATCAAGGGTATCATAGTAATGTGCTAAATATTTACTTTATATATCCACAGTTAATCGCCTTATTCCTCTTCGACAGCTGCATGCAAATGAAAGAAGGGCAAATGAGCTGAAGAGGGAAGCAGGAGGAGCCGGAATTCCGGTCCGACTTGCCTTCCGATTCGCTCGTTTCACTTCACTTGCCGGTTAGTTCTTGGTAGTTACAGCGAGGGTCCCACTTCTCTTAGCAGTTTGTGACTGTTAGATGAAAGAGAAGTTTGAGTTAAACGATCTCTCTCTTCTGCAGACACGACATAAGAAAATAGAAGAGGAAACCCGATTTCTAGCCGCCCGTTTGTTTAGGTGAATTAAAAATGATATGCGCGTGACTGCAGAAAAAACAGTGCTAAAACGAGACTTCAGAAATGAATGCAAAACTTGTATTCCTTCATGATGCTCAGGTTTCTGATGTTGAGCGTTTGATATTTCCCATATCAGTGATTCAGATAATCAAGTCCTGTAAAATGCTGGATCTTCAGTCATGGACTATCTTCATACACAATTGAAGGATATATTTTCCTCAAGCAGCCTAGAGTTAACAGATTCTCTGAGTATTCTCGAGAAGGAAACCCTGTTTTGCTTCAGAATCTCTGTTCCTGATGACCTGCTTAAGGAAGCTATGGGTCATTGCAAGGGTTTCTATTTACCTGTCTATAACAATAAAATCCGAGTGGATTTTTCTTGTTTGTCCGCCCCGGGTTGGGGCAGGGTAAGTATGGGATTGGAAGGGTAGGGGAAACATGACATATCTACCCTCCTCCTGAAAACCTGTTTGTCCGCCCCAGGTTGGGGCAGCGTAGGTAGGGGATCAGGAAAATAGGGGAGACATGAAACATCCCCCTACTCCTGCAAACCTGTTTGTCCAGACCGGTTGGGTGGTTAGGTAGGGGAGGGTAGGGGAGACATGAGGGGCAGCACCGGGTTCCAGCACAGCATAGCGAGCGCCATCAAGCTCGTCAAGGAATAACTGGGTGCTTAAGAGAGGCAGTCATTACCTCTTCGCCTTTTACACAGTGAAATCAACTTCTCAATGCAGGACATGACTTTCTACCTGTCTGTCTTTGTCAGCAATTATCCCCGTCACTCATTTTATCACTGTTTCATTCTTGCTTCCTTTTCATTAATATTTTCTTGCTCTCTCCTTCATCTATTTCTCTTCGTTCTAGTTGTTTGCCGATTACAGGTTCCAAAGCACATACTCCGCTTCCTAAGAATACTTCACACAAATTGCTCGCTTTGGACACAAGATCTTTCAGGTAATAAGAGAGCTACTTCAGATGTTGAAAGGAGGCTGAGTAGAGCAGCTGAAGAATTCTGAGGTCTGCATTAGTCAGGAAACATATTTCGGAGTGAAATAAAGAGGTGATTCCATCTTTCGGGTTCTGGACTAAAATGAAAAGTTTGACATTTCTGTTCCCTGGTTCTCATCAGATATATTGCCAGTACTTTGTTTCATTCTAGTACATAGGCCTCGTGAGCTTTTTAACCTACCATAACACTATAACCCCTCTCCTCTTCTACAAAGAGAAAAATAAAATCTTGGAGGTTTATAAATCCCTTAATAGAAAATGACTACATATTTGCAAAAGGAGAGTACTCATTAAAAGCTAAGATGGGTTAACTTCCTGGAAGTTGTTTATATATTTTGTTGTTTATTCAGCAATAAAGATGAGCTATTAGAAGGTCAATAAAATCTGGTGACTTCAAGTTTGAAATTGTGTTTCTTGTTACTTAGTTTCTTCCCAGAACTGTGTTTCTTATTGAATGTTTTCATTGGCTGACAATTGACTAGCATGGAGGACGACTTTCAGGCGATCATCATCTCTCCTATACATCGAAATCTCAGTCAGATCTTAAGGCAGAACTTAAGATTCTATGTACAATAGAAGATAAAAGTACGTGTTTATGATGCCTTGTTGAGTCAAATACCTGTGAAATGGTTATGCCAGTCTCATTGTCGGATAAGCAGATTCTCAGAGCTTTGCGCATACAAGGGATGGATTAATGCCTCTTTAGTTTCGTTCACTTATATAATGATTTGAAAGTAGAACTTCCCCTTGTACCTCATCTTAAGAGCGAGGATGATATAGTGTTAGAGCAATGAAGTTTGTCTTTACGAAAAACGTATTTCAGCAAATGTCTATAAATCTAGAGCTTTGAACAGTCACAGCTTCAGCTTGACATAAAACTTTCTGGCCTGATAGCAGAACACTCGATTCCCAAATGGGTTCGAACGCTTTCAGCAATAAATCCACAAAATGGACTGGACATTAAATTTTCAACACCTCCAGAGAACTGTATGCGAAACGATATTTCCCTATAGTTATTGCAACTTGCACTTATGTTGCCTTTTGCAAAAGCATCTCTCTCTCTCTCTCTCTCTCTCTCTCTCTCTCTCTCTCTCTCTCTCTCCTTTCAGCAATATTAACCCCATTTCTTAAGTTGAAAGCATGCTACCCTCCTAATCATAACATCATCTGAATAATTAATGAGGGGAATAATTGAAAGGGAGACGTGCCATTAACCTCATTAGCAGAGGAGACGCAGAATAATGACGCCTATTGAGGTCAGAACGTGTTTTTATTTTGTTAAATGAAACAGATTTTTACTGGTGTTTAACTTTCTTTCCTTCGTATATCGAAGGAGGTGGCTTTGCTTGCAGGAAAGGTTTATTTGGAAATTTTGGGAAAAAGGATTTGTGAAGGTAATGTCCTTTTTGATTCAGTTCAAGGTCTGTGTTCTTCGCCTTATCATTCATTCACAGAAATGCGGAGACTCAAAACTTATCACTTTTTCTTCTGTTTATATCTATTCATTCATGAACTTAGTAGAATTTCACTTTATACAGAGCGTTACAAATAAAGCAACTGTCGGTGGTGTTAATACATCTAGAGATTCTAGACTAAATCCCAAGGGGGCATAGTATATACGTGCACCTTACGTGGTGCAATTTAGACATTACTATAAAGGGTGTTTGCAGTGTCCCTTCGGCCCCTAGCTGCTGCACACACTTCCTGGGCATTCACTTTACCTCCATTACCGCTTCTTACTTTCAGTCTTGCTGTCCAACTACTCCAACTTCTTCTTTTCACTATCTAAGCGTTGAACGGCTAAAAGCGCCCAGTGCTTGGCTTTGCAGCCAAATTTTCACAAATCAGCCAATCAACATAAAGGCTAATATTAATTAGCCAGTTAATCAAGTTCACGTCCTTGTCTATTAATGTATTGATTTCATGTACCTGACTGGCTGTGCCTTGTGTCATGCACTCAGTATAAAAGAAGCTTCCCTTAGAAGAGGCGAAGAGATACTTCGGTTCAAAGATCTTCTTCCATCAGTCGTGAAATATGATCTTCAAAGAAGCATTTTTGTCTTTGTTCACTTTTATCTAAATCCTCCTCGCTTCCCAGTCTCAGCTCCGACTCTGAGTCTGAGAGACATCTCGCCGATGCTCAGTTTGGATTCCGGTGGGCAAGATTTGATCATCCGTTAATTCTTGATTCTCCTCTTTCAAGAACTGTGTGGTATCTCTGTTGTCATTACTTCTGATCGCTGTGGTTTTAGACAAACTCTGGCATAAGCCACTAGAGCTAAATCCTATTTTCTCAAAATAATTTCAAGTTTCTCGTCTGACTAATTCATTTCTGTTGCAGTTGACGGCGCTGCATCTCTGCCCCTTAATCAGTTATCAAAAGGCAGCGACAAAGACCCTTGCTGGCGTAACGCTAGCACGTATGAACAAATCAATATCCAAATGAATAATTAGATAAAAACACATATATGTATTCCCATTTATAATCAGTCTTTTGACGGAAGCTTCCCCCTCATCAAAACTCGGGAATACTCCTTTTGTACGAATCCAAATGCAAATTAGCAGGCGACGCTTCATTGCTCATAACTGGTATTCAGTAACTCAGCCAAGACGTAATTGCAACAAGTCATTCAACTTCACGGTTCTTTCACGAATTAATGGAGTGATTATTCACGCTAAACACTGATGGCAGATGATGGTAACATTGAAAGAGTTCTCTTAAGCAAACTGAAACACTGGGTTTGTCCCAGACTAATACTTGCTTTACACTTAAGTATATTTACAGGAAGACAGCTGTCATTATTATTGTGCCTGATTTTCAAGAACTAACATTTTTACTTTCTTCTCTTTCTCTCTCTCTCTCTCTCTCTCTCTCTCTCTCTCTCTCTCTCTCTCTCTCTCTCTCTCTCTCTCACTTCCAGTGAAACTCCTTGAACGTCTGAATGAGGAGAGAAGAAAATGTATTTTATTTTAAACCTATGAAGGCTATTTCCTTCTGCTGTTTATATCTTTCTTGACTTCATCTAAAAGGAGAGAGAGAGAGAGAGAGAGAGAGAGAGAGAGAGAGAGAGAGAGAGAGAGAGAGAGAGAGAGAGAGAAATTATTTTAGGAAAGTTCTTAATCCGCATGACGATTGATATTATTCTTTTAAATGATGTAGATGGCGTACAAAGTCTTCAAGGAAAAAGTTGAAAGGACGGAGAATATTCCATAATGATTACGAAATGCCTTCCAGTAGCTTGCATTAGTTTTCCTTAATGTCATAAACAGAAATTTGGCATTAAATAGGAGGTATAGCTTATTAAGGAAAGACATGGACTCCTTTCATCACATCATGACTACACAGCTCGTTCATTGGTTTAGAACTCCATTATGAGTTAGCTTGTTCTCATGATTTTACTTTTTTTCTGAGAAATTTATGGAAAATAGTGCACCCAAATCTTTCTTCAATGTCATTACATATTTTATCGGTTATCGTCATCAAATCACATACCAATAATTTTGATACGAATACATCTATCATTTCACACTTCACTTAAATTCCTGATTTGGAATCCCTCCTGTTCAAATTCAGTGAACAAAAAGTGAACAGATTAATGAGCTGGACAGTTCATGACGAAGGTCTTTCAGTCGTTAATGCTGACACATATTAACGACTCCTGACATCTTAATTATTCTCTGGAAAATACTTTCGACTTTGATCATTTATCGTGCGGAAATCATTTTTTTTCATTATTAGAAATAGTTATAATTTAGATGTCTCTCTTGTGCGGTATTTCATGAAAAAGAATTTGTAGTAATGAAAGAGGGATCCAAAAATGAAGATTGAACCAACGAATGTTTGAAAAAATATTATTCAGGTACGATTTAGCAAAGAGAGAGCACAGTTCATTTCGTTCAAATGTCAAAAAAAAAAAAATAAATAAATAAAATATAGGGAACACTCTCTCTCCCGTAAACCTGTATGAATTTTTAACTCCAATTTCACCTCTTTTATTCGTCAATTCCTTTGAAGATGCGAATGACGAATCTTTTATTACTATCGACTATTGATCATAAAACTGTTGATAACCATCTGTTACTTCTATATATGCTTCATATATATATATATATATATATATATATATATATATATATATATATATATATATATATATATATATATATATATATATATATATATATATATATATATATATATATATATATATATATATATATATATATATATATATATATATATATAAATATATATAACTGAACGGTCAAATTTTCCTGTAATGGGATGCAGTATGACCATTCACTTAGAATCTAAAAACAAAAAAATTGAACGACGTTTAACGTAATTTTATGTCGTTCACAGTAATTAGTGAGCAAAACAAATCTAGCTTATTTACCAATGATTGTAAGAAAATATACTTTTTAGACTGTGGAACCCCAATCCTCTATGAGACGCACACACACGCACACATACACACACACACACACACACACACACACACACACACACACACACACACACACACATATATATATATATATATATATATATATATATATATATATATATATATATATATATATATATATATATATATATACTATACTAGACCAAACACCCTATACTAAACCTAAACACCTCCTAAATTGAAACCACCCCGATAAACCTAAACACACCCCGCTAAACCTAAACATAATCCCTCCCACTAAACCTAAACACACCCCAACTAAACTAGAACATACCCCTCATACTAAATCTAATACACGCCCACTAAACCAAAACATATCCCTCATACTAAACCTAAACACACCCCAACTAAACCAAAACATACCCCTCATACTAAACCTAACACACCCCCACTAAACCAAAATATATCCCTCATACTAAACCTAACACACCCCCACTAAACCAAAACACACCCCCACTAAACCTAAACACGTCATCCACGAAACCTAAACACCCTTCCATCCAAACCTAAACACACAACCCACTAAACCTAAACACTGTCCTAAATCGAAACACAACCCCACTAAACCTAAACACATTTCACACTAAACCTAAACAAACCCCCATTAAAACAAAACACACCCCCTCTAAACCAAAGCATATCATCCACTAAAACTAAACACTCCTCCCACCAAACCTAAGCACACCCCCACTAAACCTAAACACACCCCACTAAGCCTAAAAACCCCTAAATTGAAACACACCCCACTAAACCTAAACACATTCCTCGCTAATCCTAAACACACCCCCATTAAACCAAAACACACCCCCACTAAACCTAAAAACATCCTTCACTACACCTAAACCCTCCCACTAACTTAAACACATCCTCCACTAAACATAAGCACCCCTCCCACTAACCCAAAATGAACCCCCTTCAACCTAAACACACCCCCAACTAAATCTAAGCCCACACCACCCAAAAACTTAAACACACCCCTCAGTAAACTTAAATGCATCCCTCTATACCTAAACTCACCCCCACTGAACCTAAACGCACTCCTCACTAAACTTACATGCAACCCCACTCACTAAACCTTAACACATCCACCACTAAACCTAACATCCTTCCTGCCAAGCCTGAACACATCCTCCACTAAACGTAATCACCCATCCCACTAAACCTAAAAGCACCCTACCACTAAACCTAAACACAAACCACCCACAAAACTTAAACACACCCCTTATCAAACCTAAATGCCCCTCCACCAAATCTAAACACAACCCCACCAAACCTAAACACACATCCCACTAAACCTAAACACACACCCCACTAAACCTAAACACACTCCCACCAAACCTAAACACAACCTCACTAAAACTACACACACACACACACACACACACACACACACACTAAACCAAACACACCCGCACCAAACCTAAACGCACCCTCACTAAACCTAAACACACCCTCACTACCTAAACACACCTCACCAAAAGTAAACACACCCTCACTAAACCTAAACACACACCTCACTAAACCTAAACAACCACCCCCACCCCCGAAACCTAAACACAAACTTTGATGCAGAATTATTAATCACAAGAAAGAAAAGCATTTTCGAAAATGTATCTATGGGCTTGAGAATATGAAATGAGGTATGATAAACCGGTAGAGTTCATTTAAAACATTACAAAGGGAAGGGGGAAGGGAGATGAGGGAAGGGAAAGGGGGCGGGGGTACGGATTTGAAACCTATGCGAAAACCTTCCTGTGGTCAAATGAGGCCACCTGCAAAATTTCGTCTAGACCGGTCAAGCGGTTCGGATTTCTACACAAATATATACATATATGTGTTTTGTATATGAAATTTGGGGGCGAGAGCTAATTAATAATTACATACCTCTTTCTTGTTCAGTTATTAGTAACTTTTTCTGTAAAGGCGTTTGTAGATAGGCCTACTCGGTGGTGTCACATTTCAAGAGAAGAATCTGTATCGAAATCATTGAATCTTAGAAACGTTAAGAAGTCATTTTGGAATGAACGTCGTAACACATTTCTTGTAAAGGTTGGTTGAATGTAAAAAAGTAGTAACTTCATCATTATCATTAAATTGCATAATACTGATTACGTCTATTTGAAAACGAAGAACGCAAATAGCAAAGTGCATTCCGACTTTGCCACGTTTGCAGACAATGTTCATGGAGAACCCTCCTGGTGTACGCTTAGCCTGAACATATTGTAGTGGACTAAGAAACAAACAGACGGAAAGAGACTGCAGCGAGACGGAAACAAGCAGACAGACAGAAACAGAAGGACAGAGAAGGAGGGTCGACAGACGGGCAGTGAGAGAGAGAGATGAATATAGTAATCCTGAATGACAAACCCTACCTAACCTTAGACTTGTGGGCGAGCGGAGAGGCAAAAGAAGCAAAGAGAGAAGAGTCATTATTCTCAGGCTCCTTCTTTCCTCTCGTATTCCTTACAGCATATAGAGAGCTCCTTCATCCTTTCAAAATATAGTCCTTGTTTGTCTACTGTAAATAAGAAGGCATTCCAGAGTCCAAATACGTTTTTGAATACGTATATTTTCTTTCTTAAACGACCTACAACCCGGTGAATAATTGAAAAAAAAACCGCTTGAATACGATATTGTCAACAGATGAATTTCACCCAAGGATGCCATCAAGGCTTCCATAATCCCTTCTGGTCTCACTGTAAACCACAGGTAAGCCACATTTGCCAGAAAAGGTTTATGGGAAAAAGGCAAAGTTACTCCAAGAAAATTGTAGAGATTGTTAAGAGGGAGGTGGTCTTTCGTTCCCTGGCACTCATGTTTCGTGAGAAAATGAAAGGGATAAGTTGAAAGAAAAACTAACAGTCTGAGGGACTACAAAAATGAAAGAGAAAATATGTATAAGAAATAAAATTCGTTCCGACGTGATTTCCTAACTTTTTTTTTCAACAATGAAGACGCACTGGTGTCAGTCAAAATCCAGTCAAAATCTCTGTTGATCATCGCAAGTGAGGTTTTAGGAAAATTGCTGGACCTCAGATATGATATCCATCTGATGATTTATAATTTACAGTTATCAAAATAGAATATTGTTTCCTCTCAGGAGCGAAGTTGATTCTACTGAGTGATGCAGGAGCAAAAAGCGTTCAGATAAACAGTTCTTAGACTTTACAGGTTATTCATAAATTATAACCGTTTTGCTTTAATGTCATCTTTGGGAATCGACACAGCAGCCCCCCGTCACATGGGGTAGTGGGAAACGCAGACACCCAGTACAGGCAGTTAGTTGGTGAAGCTTCTTGGCAGCCATTCTGAGTGGGTATAATATATATCCTCTCCTTCCTTGTCTTTCCTTTTTCTCAAATCAGTCATCGCCACAGAAAGGTTTATGTCAGCGCGGCTAAAGAGTGGAAGTGTTTGTCAACGGAATGACTGCCGACAGAGTAACACATCAAAAAGGCTTCCGCCACTCATGAAATAATCGTTCTGATCCCATGAAAAAGGCCTCGGTGATAGCTATTGTTTACGATCACATCAGTCTTTGGAAGAGGAAAATGTTATTTATTGTGCAGTTCAATATCTGGCTCTGCGTTATGTCCTCGTTTTGCTTTCGGGGGAAAATTATCATGAGATTTTATCCACAAAAAAAGACGCGTAATATCTACTGATGAAAATTCTGGCTTCTCTGCAGCAGCATCGCTTAATTACGGTTCGAAGTATCGCAGATTAATTCGCAATTTTAAATAAAGTTGTGGAAAACTTACCTTAAACCAGATTTAGTGAGAAATATGGAAGGAATGAAATCATTTTGGGCAATGGAGTCAAAAAGAATTCTGTAATCTAAATATAGCCAAAGAAAATTGAAAGCAAAATCTACTTTGGAAAAAAATTAAATCAATAGTGTTTTAGGGTACAGTATTTGGTTTAAATTTCAGTTCATCTCTTCTGTAAACAGTGGTAATAAACATAAAAATAAAGTTAATAATAGCTAAAAAATTTTTGTTACGTACATTTTTTGACATGCTATCAGGGAAACTTTGATTAAATTATCACCGGATATTTAAAAATTTCATGTTTACCAAGGTCAAAATAGTCTTTGTCGAGTGGAACATATGCCTCGTCCTCGTAGTCTTAGTGGAAAATACATAAAAGAAGCATGTGTGTTGTGCATTCCACATTGTAGGTATATGAAAGACATGTTCAGTATGAAGTATGAACCTTTATGTATATATATGTGCATTACGTTCTCTTATGTTTCATGTCCATTTACAGTATATACCTCCCTAATGTATTAAATGCATGTTATTCCAATGTATTTATCATGTACGTTATGTAATGACTGAACCTTGTCCGTCTGGCAGTAATGTTTCGCCAGTACGGGACCGCTCTGTTTCCCGTGCAGGCACATAATTTGCACCTCTGTGAATTTGTCAACTCCACTAGACATTAAGGACCTACTTTTTATATTTCGGTGTTTCCTTCATCCCCAACCTTTAGTGATAAGGATAACACATCGAACACACATGGCGCAGTGAACTGAAGTGTCAGTGAAGTTTTTTATTCAAGAGGATTTTCTGCAAGTCCACGGCTTCCGGTGCCATTAATCGTCAACGCTGTTGTTTATGATGTTTCGCGCCTCCACCCAGCTTTTCATTGTGGATTTATAGTGCTTTAAGTGTACAGTGATCAGTGGTTCATGAGTGAAGTGTTGTGCAAAGTGTCGTGTCGTTCTAGTGTCCTTTTTTGCATTCATATAAGACTGTGACATGCAAAACCCTTGCTGCTGCCCCAAGTGAGAGCGATTAGCCATACATCAATTCCCTCAATTGTTTCCGGGTTACTAACTGACTGATGAGTCTCGGACTCTCGGCAGAGGCGCAGACGCGCACATCCGTAATGCACACACTTACTCGCTGATCCAGTAACTCTTATTATTTAAACTGTAGTTTTAAACAGAAGAATCTTTTATTATTTTAAATACGTGTTATTCGTTGCATATATTACACGTAATGGATGGGCTAGAAGAATTTTTAGGTCAGCCAGAAGAGACAGCAGACCAGGGATTGTTAGAGGCCAGTAGTGAGGGAGCTTATGCCCGCAGTGGGAACACCGTGGGAGAGGAGTTCGCCAGGACGTCACCGCCCTCCTCCCCCTATCCACCACTCCTTCGCCCTCACTACCAGCCCCTCCCCTCCACCCAACTGACTGGAACAGATTTCCTTCAACTTATTAAGTTTTTAGAGGAATCTCGCCGGTATGAAGAAGAAAGAAGACGACGTGAAGATGAAGAAAGAAGAGAACAAAGAAGACGTGAAGAAGAGGATAGAAGAGCACAAGAGGAATTACGCAGAAGAGAGGAGAACATGCGCAGAGATGAGGAAAATGCAAGATTTACAGCCCTTATCCAGGCGCTCTCGTCTGCCCAACCCTTCCATGCAGAAAACCCCATACCAGGTACAGAGATGGGTGCTTCTTCCCCCAGTCAACCTTCTCTTCCCCACCTCAAAAAGCGACGGCACAAACGCCGCCCCCCACTCAAGGCTGATGCAACATTCCAAATGTTCAGGGAATGGAGACGCAGGTGGGATGATTATGCCATTATGGTCGATCTTTTCAAGCTTCCTAGGGAGAAACAGATGATCCAGTTGCGGATGTGCTTGGCCCTTGAAACTCAGCTCGTGTTGGGGCACACCTTACAGATCTCACCCTCCACAGATAAGTCTGTAGATGAAGTGTTGGATGCCCTGCAGTCTCACATAAAGGGCTTACGTAATGAGGTTCTTCGTCGTTGGGAATTGCTTAGTTGCAAACAGATGGAAGGAGAATCTTTTTCAGATTTCTATGTAAGGCTTCGACGCATTGCAGAGGAAGTCGACTTGTGCCCGGGAATGCAGCTGCATGTGAGGAGACCCAGTTGAAAATGGTAATTCTGATGGGCATTCAAGATGCAGAGCTTGTTCAGAAAATAATCTCCTTGGACACCGCCTCCTCATTACAAGATGTTGTCACGACCTGTCGGTCATATGAAGCAGCCAAAATGCAACTTCTGCCATACGTGCCCCAACTAACCAGTTGCGCGCCGTTTCTCCCTACAAAAGTGTAAGCAGAAAAGGGCAAGTGAAGCAACCTTACCTTCAAAACCGATTTTAACACCAGCTACTTTATGCCAGTCCTGTGCTCGACAGCATGGCCCCAGTGATTGCCTGCTGCCAACGGTACTTGCAAAAGCTGTGCCTGCCTTGGTCACTGGTCCAGGACAATTAAATGTCTTGCCAGCAAAGCCCAGTGCCGCCTTTGCCACCGCAGAGGACATTTTGATAAGTGTTGCAGAGAGAAGAAGAAGAAGAATCGCTAGGATGGATCTCCAAGCAACAGTGCTGCCCGCTCCAACTCCTACAAGACCCAAGATGTGCGGCAGAACAGCTGTCGTCGTTTAGGATACCCTTCTTCCACAGCCCCCAAGACACCCCAACCCATCTGTGTTCTCCTGTCATTTGGTGATATTAATTCCCGCTTACAGATGTTACCAGACACAGGTGCTGATGTCACCGTTATTGGCCAGTTACACCTAGAAAGTTTAGGAATCCCCAGGAGCAGCCTGCAACCTCTTCCGCCAACTACAATGATTACTGTGGATGGGCCCAAAATGGCGCCTGCCCTGGGCATGTTTCAGGCTACTCTCACCTTAGGTAAGCAGTCTTGTTCTGCTAGGATTCATGTCCACGAGAATGTCCAGACTCCACTTCTGTCTTATGCACACTGTCAAGAGTTGGCCATAATATCTCCGGATTTTCCTAAGCCCATTGCAGAAGTCAAGCATGTCAATAGATGCAAGGAGCTACCTATGTCAGCCACCATCGCCTTCGGCTGCCAAGGAATATTTCCTCCGAGAGTTCGCAGATGTGTTGATTTCAAAAGAAGACTTGAAGTCAGCTCCTCAAGCCCATGGTCGGTCCTCCCATGAGGATTCATCTCAAGGATGGTGCTGTGCCCTTCGCCATCCACACCCCAAGACAGATTCCCCTTGCCTTCAGGGACCAGGTCAAGGAAGAGCTTGACTCCATGGTAACCCAGGAATAATCAAGCCGACTGGTGATGACCCTTCAGAATGGTGTCACCCCCTTGTCGTCGTTGCCAAGAATGTCACAGGAGTACGCATCACTGTCGACCTCTCCAAGCTGAACAGCCAAGTTTCCCGCCCAGCCACCCTTCTTCGCCCACACCCTTCACCGCCATTCGTAGTGTGGACCTGAAGGCTAGGTTCTTCACGACAGCTGATGCCCTCTGTGGGTACTGGCAAATGGAACTGGCCGAAGAGGATCAACATATGACTACCTTTATTACGCCATATGGTCGGTTCAAACACTGCAGAGGACCGATGGGTTTCACAGCTACTGGAGATGCATTCTGTCTGCGAGGCAATATGGCCCTTCAGGGAGTCAAGAACTGTGTGAAGGTTGTCAATGACATCCTTCTCCACGATGAGGATTACCAGTCACACCTTTACCGTATCCACGAGATGCTCACCAGGTGCCGCAAGTTTGGGATTACCCTCAACAAGGACAAGTTTGTGGTTGCTGCACCTACCGTCAACTTCTGCGGATACACGCTCTCAGGAGAGGGCTTCTCGGCTGACCAAGAAAAAGTCAGTGCCATCAGGGATTTCCTACTCCAGCTAACCTGACCTACCTCAGATCATTCATGGGCCTGGTCAACCAGTTGGCAGAGTTCACCCATGACATTGCCGCTACAGCCCAGCCTTTATGCCCTCTGATGAGCCCCAAGAGAACATTTATGTGGACCCCTGATCATGATGAGGCCTTTCAACGCATCAAGTCAGCATCCTCCAGACAGATGCCTCACGCCTTAATAGTATTGGATATGCCCTTCTGCAGGACCATGGTAGTGGACACTTACGTCTAGTTCAGTGTGGCTCTCGATTCCTTACCGACGCCGAGACATGCTATGCCACTATTGAGCTTGAGATGCTGGCCGTGGTCTGGTCGGTGTCAAAATGTAGGCTGTATCTCACAGGCCTACAGAACTTTACTCTGATGACGGATCACCGTCCCCTCATACCTATCCTGAATCATTACTCGCTGGACGCCATCAAGAATCCTCGCCTCCAGCGTCTGAAGGAGAAAATTTCGCCCTACTTATTCACAGCTGTGTGGCGTGCTGGCAAGTCTCTGAACATTCCTGATGCTTTGTCTCGAGCCTCAGTCAGCCACCCCACACCAGAGGATGAAATTGCAGGTGCCCCTTCTGCCACCCATCTCCGAACAGTCATGGCTGTGTACACTGTCACCTCTTCAGGAGAGTCTCCAGCTCAAGATGCTGACAGGACCCTTCAGGATCTACGAGATGCAGCAAGAACAGACCCTGTCTACACTCGCCTGCTCGACTGTGTCACCTCAGGATTCCCCTCCAATACTGGAAGATACGGGATGAACTCTACGCTGATGGTGACCTCGTCCTGTATGGAGCAAGAGTTATAGTTCCTGCCGCCCTCCACCGCCGGACCTTGTCTCGCTTACATGGCAGCCATAGGGGTGTGGAATCTACTAAGCACTGAGCAAGACAGACTGTCTTCTGGCCTGGTATTAACTCAGACATTGTCAACACAATTGGAGCTTATGAGTCATGCCAGGTATTGCAGCCATCCCAGCAGCAGGAACCACTGATGAGTGATGACAACCCCAAGAGGCCCTTTGAGTCTGTTTCAGCAGATTTCTTTATCGTCGCAGGAAAAAGCCTTCCTCGTCATAGTCGACCGACTCTCAGGATGGCCTGTTGTCGTCCCATGCAAAGGTGATACTACCGCTTCTAATACAATCAGGATCTTCTGCCGCTACTTCCGGGAAGTTGGTGTCCCTATATGCCTCAGGACTGATGGAGGACCACAGTTCACCAGCAACGAGTTCGGGATTTAATGAGCGATGGGGAGTTCAACATGTGGTTACCTCCCCCATATTATCCACAATCGAACGGTCATGCTGAAGCCGCCGTGAAATCAATCAAGCATCTTATCCCGACAACGGCACCCTCAGGCAACATTGATTGCGAGGAGTTTGATCGAGGTCTCTTAGAGCTCCGGAATACTCCAAATTTCACAGGCCGCTCCTGCCCAGATCTTGTATGGCCCGACCTCTTAGGTCATGCATCCCTGCACACCCGAGTCCTTTTTCAAAGGAGTGGCAGGTCAAGACTGAGGACTGTGACCACCATGCTGCCGCCCGTGCCGAGCAAGTTAAGACCGGTATGATCAGCATGCCTGCCCCCTACCCAGGTTGGCTATTGGACAGCACGTTCGGATCCAAGACCCAACATCTCACTGCTGGGACAAGGTCGGGGTAGTCATGGGTTTCGGCAGGTCAAGGGACTACGAGATTCGTCTTCCTAGTGGTCGTGTATGGTGGCGAAACCGTCGTTTCCTTCGCCCAGTGCCACCTCTTAGTGTTGACCCATCCCCTCTTTCTTCTGTGGCCCCTTGCTTGGACCAGGAAAAGCAGTCCTTAGTTGATATTCCCCCAATGTCCCCACGTCGTTCTCAAAGGCTCACAGAAAAAGAGTCCACTCGAGAGTATACTATGAGCGTGAGGGGGGAGGGGGTGGTAGGTATATGAAAGACATGTTCAGTATGATGTATGAACCTTTATGTATATATATGTGCATTACGTTCTTTTATGTTTCATGTCCATTTACAATATATACCTCCCTAATGTATTAAATGCATGTCATTCCAATGTATTTATCATGTACGTTATGTAATGACTGAACCTTGTCCGTCTGGCAGTAATGTTTCGCCAGTACGGGACCGCTCTGTTTCCCGTGCAGGCACATAATTTGCACCTCTGTGAATTTGTCAATCCCACTAGACATTAAGGACCTACTTTTTATATTTCGGTGTTTCCTTCATCCCCAACCTTTAGTGATAAGGATAACGCATCGAACACACACACATTTTCGAGATTTCTTCCTTTATTGTTTAAATATATTCCTCTTCCATAAGCCTGACGGTACAAACAAACACAAGTGTAATTTGACGTCCTTTGACGACGTACTAAAGGCCTCGGTGTGGTTAAATCCACTCTTGAAACACTTCCGGGGAATGAAAGGTCGCTTCAGCTGAATCATTCAGAAGTAATAATGACTTGCCAGAGTCTGAGAGAGAGAGAGAGAGAGAGAGAGAGAGAGAGAGAGAGAGAGAGAGAGAGAGAGAGAGAGAATGCGATTCCCAAAGTTCGTGAAATTAAACGAAACTTGTACGTGGCAGAAAAAATACTGGTCATTTTTATCCCCAAGAGGTCTTGTCATAGTTGACTTGTTCCTACTTTTCGTTTTCTTCCCCAAAGGATTTTAAGCAGCTCTTTGCGAGTAACTCATAGGCAATTTCCTTTTTTACTTATTTTTTTATTCAACAGACTATTGCTTCAGTCTATTTTGTGCAAGAATTAGATATCCATAATTATCTAACCATTAAATCTATATGAATCACTCAGTTTTAGTTTTTGTTATTGAATTAATACTTTTCATCACGACCAGTCACTTCACTATCCAGTATTGATAAAATCTCAAGGCACAAAATGGTTCTCTCCAATGAATATATAATTTCGCATGAACAGAACCACATTTGATAAGATACGAATGTCATTGCTTATGTTGACCGAAGTAAAAGATCTTCCCGTTTTCATTTGTTAATCTCGTTAGGATATATTGATTATCATTATTCTTGAGTTGTATAGGAACTGTGCTGTTTAATATGGGAGTATGAAATGGAAATGAAACCCAGCCGCAAAATTTCTGCGGCAGATTCATCGTTTGGTAAGGGAGGAAGAATCATCAAGGTCCATTCAGCCTGTCTATCCACAGTTAGACAGCTGACTAGGTCTTTGTCCAGTCAGCTGTCTAACTGTGGATAGACAGGCTGAATGGACACTGGTTGATTCTTCTTCCCTTACCAAGAGATGAATCTGCCGCAGATATTTTGCGGCTGGTTTTATTTCCAAGAGCTGTTAGATCATAGGACCAATTGACACCTAATGGAAGGCTTTTCAAGGTTAGTAGTAAAAGAAAATATGCTTTCAAATTATTAATGAAATATTTTAGAAAACTGTCCTGGCCCTTAAAAAATATTTGTTTTGAAAATGTACATTCACCTGATGCCCTGAATTTTTGCTGTTTAGAGGCTCGAAAGAAAAGTACTGATACAAAATGACAATGGAACCTTTAGCCCTTCATCTAAGTAGACTCCTTCCACCCCTTTGGTATCTCTGCTTGGAAATGCATTTGGAATCTTAAAAAATTTTTTTCAATTAGAATTTCTAATGAGGTTCTTTTAAGCGATGATGAAAGGGAAAAAAGATTAAATATGCCTCAGATGTCCGTAGATAAAGTGCTATCAGAGACTGTAAAGGGAATAAAACCAGAATGAAGAGGGAGGTGCAGCAAATAAGGTCTCTTGGGAGACTTCACTGAGAGAGATATGAAGTATATACTCAAGGTCTGAGATCCCACGAAAGGGAGGAAAACATTTGTTCTAAAAGGAAATGGTTACTCCCACAGTCATTGTTGTTATCATTACTCTGGGCCGCTCACCTTCCTGTGGAACAAGCTTCACCAAACAAAATGCCAGATTGTGAAACAAGGAAAAATGAAGAGAGAAGGACAACACACGGTTGAAATAAAAAAGAAATAAAGTTAAAGATTACTGAGCAAAGGAAAGGAAGTGAGCTTAAGGAAGCACAGTCTCAGGTGAAGGAAGTCTAGCTCAAGAAGACGCCTGAGAACAGTACACACTCTGGAGAGACTGTCCTGATTCCTGTGACAGTGTCGGGGGCTTTAGGTGAGACTGAATAGCATAGGTACAAGAGCAGATGTGGCCTTTTGGGAAGCCTCTTGTATGGATGGTTTCATCCCTGGTTGATCACCCAGGGTTGGCTGTGCCAACGCTGTGAGCTTCTCTTCAATCGCAATTACTCCTTTTGAGGAAAAAATTTTCTGCTGTGAAGATTAGCGCTAATCAGTGAATCGAAACTAATCATGCATCGAAGTGTGTTGAGAGAGAGAGAGAGAGAGAGAGAGAGAGAGAGAGAGAGAGAGAGAGAGAGAAATGTTATACCCTTATATTTAGAATAAATTTGAAATGACCTCTTAGAATTGCGTGGCGTGCATCATGAAGATTATAAAATATAAATTTATCTACCTTCGTTGAACATTCTTTTGTTTTACGTTTACATGAATCCGAACATTTCGTCACATTCAAAGGCCCATATATTTTATTATCATCATGAGCATTACATGTTGAGTTTCTAAAGAAGAGAGCTGAAGTGGAGGGAAGAGAGAGAGAGAGAGTGGCTCTCGGGGTTTGTGTGAGGGGAGTCGGTGTCAAGGATTGAGGGGAAAAGAAAGAGAGTTTTCTCATCATAATTTCATTGGCACGTGCTTTCTTGCGTCTGCTCGTTAGATTTACATATTCGTTATTTCCTAAAATGCTTAGGAAAATAAGAAAAGAAACCAAAATCCCTAAGAGATGGAAATCTGATATACAAAACGACAATGTATGCAAGGAAAATCAACTTTTTTCTACAACCAACGTCGTTTCAACATACATGTGTCCGTATGAGTCCAATACAATGAAAGCTTTGACATTATACCGGCTGTTAACGAATGAATGGTAAGTGAAGAAACGAATGATCATTAGCTGAGGACACCATGAAGATTCGTCACTTTGAATAAATAGTGCCTCATGAATCGGAAGGTTCTGCTTCAAGATCTGGTGGGGATTAGTTTGGGTGTTTGGGGGAGACGGGGATTGTTTGAATGGAATCCTCAGAGCAGAACACCTTGCACAGACTAGAATAACTTGCATTTTTATCTTCTGCACATTTGGTATCTAACAACGCATGAAAACACTGAATGGAAGAAGGGCAAAGGATTAGGAGCCAACAGAATGCAAAATATCGCCAAATTTAGCTTGAAGCCTTCAGTTCATATTAGGCTTTGAAGTTTGTTTTAGCTGCTGGATAGGCAACGAACTCAGCAACCCCAAGAAAGTTGACAAATCTTTACTTTAAATAGTTAAAGACATCTGTGACTGCACAGAAACAGACGGTTTGGATATGGTAAGAGGGTCAGGAGGACTGTGCAATTCAATGACATAGTTGCAATAAAATATGCAATGCACAAGCCCTCCTGACCTGAAACGTGAATGTCCTCTCTCTCTCTCTCTCTCTCTCTCTCTCTCTCTCTCTCTCTCTCTCTCTCTCTCTCTCTCTCTCACACACACACACACACAAACACACACACACACAGACGCAATCAAGATGGGAGGAAATCCTCAAAATTTGTGGTTCCGATATAGTCTCAAGTATATTCATATTAGCATGAGTGAGTGTGGCTGTCAGAGAGAGAGAGAGAGAGACAGAGAGAGAGAACCAGGACATCAAAGATGAAATCGGACCTCTTTGTTTCACCTTGAAAGATCTTCTCTGGCTAATTAAGGCCTCAGAACTCTTTAGCTGTTCTTCTCGACCTCTTCTCAACGCCTGCAGTATCAGTTGTCTAAAACACAAGCAATTTGTCTGAAGTAATCCCAGGAAGCAGCTGCGGGTTGGGATCAGTAATCCACAAACAAACAAGCAAGCAAGCATTCAGAGGGAGAGGAAAACAGGCGAGGGACAGGAAAGCAAGAGGATACCAGAGGAATGGGATTAAGTATACAACGGTGAAAGGTGAATGACGTATATTATTGTTAACAAAGACAGACAGGAAGTCATGTATTGTGCTGAAAAATCGACTGCACCGTGGAAGAGACGCAAAGATAATGACAGCATCCACTCAATGATGTACAACTTCCATAAGCCGGTCACCAGAGCAAAGGTCCTGAACCAAAATAAGTTTTCTTTCTTGACAGCTCTCAGGAGGACTTATTAACGCCAGGCTCTTTCGAATAAATATATCACTAAAGTATACAGCGAGATGGTCCATGAAAGAAAACACGTTTTTACCGAACCTAATTTCCTCAACGGAAAATATAAAACGATCGCCCTATGAACAACTAAGCATTAGGAAGTTACAAAATATTTGCTTTCATTTTCTAGGGTTAATTTTTAGCAATGATTTTGATGTAGTTACAATTGTTTTTTCTCCCGATTTCTTATTTCGAGTTGAAATGTGCCTGCACAAGACAGGGAGAGAGAGAGAGAGAGAGAGAGAGAGAGAGAGAGAGAGATCGTTTGACTTTTCAAACTTTTCTCTAATGCAGTGAATCGGAGGCGCGTGGGACCTCAGTTCCGGAACTTTCAGCTTTCCTTTATGGTCATTTCCCTTCCTCCGTTTGCATTCAGTTTACGATGACGAATAATGGCATCATCTCGCATATTTCTCTGATAACTATGATGTTGCTAAAGGCTATTTCTTGCCTGTAGTCTGTTCCACACTTAAATTCTTTCATAAAGAGCTTTCTCTCTCTCTCTCTCTCTCTCTCTCTTCCAAAATCGCGAATAGCTGCGATCAAAAGATGGACGTCAGATTCAATTATGAGCAAAGTGAGAGTATTCCCAGGGACAAGAGAATTTATTCCATCTTGAGTAAAACAAGTAAAAAGTGCGCCGAAGTTTCTACGGAGCAATCGAGTTTTCTGTACAGCGTATAATGCTGTATGAGCCGCCGTCCGTGAAACTTTCAGCCACGGTCCGGTGGTGGCCTGTCCTATAGCGTTGCCAGACGCATGATCAGGGCTAACTTTAACCCTAAATAAAATAAAAACTACCGAGGCTAGAGGGCTGCAATGTTTGATGATTGGAGGGTAGATGATCAACATACCAATTTGCAGCCCTCTAGTCTCAGTAGTTTTTAAGATCTGAGGGCGGAGAGATCTTTTATGTGTTTCCTCCATGAAATGATTTTTCCTTGAATTACTTCTTTTTTAAATTTTGCAGATTTTTGTTGTATAGAGGTTTTAATGTATCAATTTCTAGTAATAATATGGTCATTTTTTTGTAAATTTCCTTCTAATATAAGTAATGTTTTATTTATTTTACTGACCTTTCTATTCAAATTAACTAATCGTCTCCCTACTGAGTGTTTTATATTTATTAATTCTGCTAACTTATCGGACCACCATGGAACTTTGTGTATTGTTGGATGGGGTTTTGACTTTGGTATTGCTTTATCAGCAGCATTGTTAATGAACTCAACAAGAAATTTATTTGTTTCATTATGGTCTTTTAAATATTCAAATGGTGGGATATTTCTAGTGTGCATTTCATATCACTCCCAATCTGCTTTATAAATGTTATAGTGAGGGACATCTTTTGCAGGGTTATTTTGTAATAAGGAAATTAATATTGGGAAATGATCACTGGTGTGCAAGTCATCAACTGTATTCCAATCTAATCTGTCAACT
Organism: Macrobrachium rosenbergii; assembly: GCF_040412425.1. Classification (NCBI taxonomy): domain Eukaryota; kingdom Metazoa; phylum Arthropoda; class Malacostraca; order Decapoda; family Palaemonidae; genus Macrobrachium; species Macrobrachium rosenbergii. The sequence goes on along the minus strand of NC_089766.1, from coordinate 20,830,711 downwards.
ATACTTGTTGTACATACAGTTAAGTCTACTGAGGAAAATATTCCACGTGCTTTTGAAAAATATGTGCTAATTTCGTCATCATTTATACAGCACATGTCGTTTGAATCCACGAACTCTTCCTTTTTACTACCTGTTCTATTTGAGTTTGCACAATTACAATCCCATATTGGGTTGTGAGCATTAGAATCACCTACTAATGTAGGTTCCTTGGTATTGTTAAGTATATCTTTAAATTTATCAATGTTGTAATTTTTATTTAGTTGGTTATATGAATTATAAATTATGTAATTATCGTTTTTTATTCGTATTTTAATACTTGATATTTTCAAGTCAGTAAAATTTACAGGTACTTTGTCATAACATACTTTGTTATGTACATATATAGCAGTACCTAAATTTCTTTCTTCTCCTCTAGATGTAGATACTAAGGAGTATATTTACCTATTGTTGATACTGTTTTGCTGAAATGTTGTAAACATATTATTATTGGTTCATATTCCCGTAGTAATCGCTGTATTTCACCCAAATGTAATCTGGTCTGTAGACCATTTACGTTCCATTGTATAATATTGTTATTGAACGTATAGCATTATTGTGTTCAAATGTTATTTTCTTTTTGTGGATCATCAATTCGCATTTTTTTCTAAAATCCTATTAGCAACATTTATTTGTTTTTCTTGATAAGACATTATGTGCCCAATGCACATACAGCCCTTTTCGTGAGTGTCTAAACTAATGATTTCTTTATTTCTGTATCATATAAAATTTCGTATAGTGTTTGATAAAGTGTCCTTTGTTATGCTTTTGTTTTGTTACACAGTTCAATGAAACATTCGTTACATCCACATGTGTTTTCATGTGCCGTTTCTTCGTTTACTCTTGCCTCACCCATTATTGGTGATGGAGTAATCTCTTCTCCCATCATATAATCATGTGTCGTTTCTTCGTTTACTCTTGCCTCACCCATTATTGGTGATGGAGTAATCTCTTCTCCCATCATATAATCATGTGTCGTTTCTTCGTTTACTCTTGCCTCACCCATTATTGGTGATGGAGTAATCTCTTCTCCCATCATATAATCATGTGTCGTTTCTTCGTTTACTCTTGCCTCACCCATTATTGGTGATGGAGTAATCTCTTCTCCCATCATATAATCATGTGTCGTTTCTTCGTTTACTCTTGCCTCACCCATTATTGGTGATGGAGTAATCTCTTCTCCCATCATATAATCATGTGTCGTTTCTTCGTTTACTCTTGCCTCACCCATTATTGGTGATGGAGTAATCTCTTCTCCCATCATATAATCATGTGTCGTTTCTTCGTTTACTCTTGCCTCACCCATTATTGGTGATGGAGTAATCTCTTCTCCCATCATATAATCATGTGTCGTTTCTTCGTTTACTCTTGCCTCACCCATTATTGGTGATGGAGTAATCTCTTCTCCCATCATATAATCATGCGTCGTTTCTTCGTTTACTCTTGCCTCACCCATTATTGGTGATGGAGTAATCTCTTCTCCCATCATATAATCATGCGTCGTTTCTTCGTTTACTCTTGCCTCACCCATTATTGGTGATGGAGTAATCTCTTCTCCCATCATATAATCATGTGTCGTTTCTTCGTTTACTCTTGCCTCACCCATTATTGGTGATGGAGTAATCTCTTCTCCCATCATATAATCATGTGTCGTTTCTTCGTTTACTCTTGCCTCACCCATTATTGGTGATGGAGTAATCTCTTCTCCCATCATATAATCATGTGTCGTTTCTTCGTTTACTCTTGCCTCACCCATTATTGGTGATGGAGTAATCTCTTCTCCCATCATATAATCATGTGTCGTTTCTTCGTTTACTCTTGCCTCACCCATTATTGGTGATGGAGTAATCTCTTCTCCCATCATATAATCATGTGTCGTTTCTTCGTTTACTCTTGCCTCACCCATTATTGGTGATGGAGTAATCTCTTCTCCCATTATATAATAATTCTTGTCAATGGTTTGTTCTTCTACTATTTCTTTGATGTTCTGGGTATTTGTTTCCATTGATCTTATTATTACTTTAGGAGACGAAGGTATATTCTTATCATTTGTTGGTTTATGTTCTTTCCTCGGGTCTCCTTCCTTTATTTTGATGGATGCATCTCTAATAATAGTTGGTTTTTTGTTGGTCTTGAGTGGAGTTCTCTCTAAAGGCCTCTTTTTTTTCTTTAGTTTCTAATTCATCATTTCTATCTTCTAATATTTTTGTGGTGCTTGTTTTATCTTCTAGTCTTTCCATTTCTCTTAATATGTCAAATGAATCTGAACAAATATTTGTATACTTTTCTTGGTTCTTTGTTATATTAGTTTCTTCTTGCAAAGTGGCTATTTTTCTTTGAGATTGATCTATCAGGGTTTTGTTACTCTTATCTATTTCCGTTTTTGTTTCATTGTTTGATCTAGTTACAGTAGAAAGCATTCGTTTCCTAGCGGGATCATACATTCCTCTAACTTTCAATTCTAATTTGGCCTCTTTTATAGGTATTCCTGTCCTTTCCTGAAGTAATTTTAATTCTGTATTGTATATATAATACACACACTCCTTAGATCTTGTATGGTGATTTTGTCCACTGTTAACGCATTTCGGTTCGCCATACCTCCACTGTGTGGTATGTTTGTCAGATCCACAATATGCCCATATAGATTTATTACTGCAATTTTTCTTTTTATATCCATACAAACTACAGTTTTGGCACTGTAGTTGGAACATACGTCTCAGTTCTCTGCTCTGGCCCATGGTTTTAACTTTCATGGGTAATTCATGGCCTTCGAATTTCATCTTCGCTATTCTCAGCGTTTTTCCATTACTCCGTCTACTGGCTATGTTATATATTTCACAATCTTGTGCATTGTTGTATCTTTTGTTTTAAGGGAATCCAGCAATATATTCTTTTCTTTTGGTTATTCATTATTATCAGGGAGTACTATGGTACCCTGTGCACTGTTCATATCGTCGTGTTTTTTTAAATGTACATTTATATTGTCAATATTTTTTATAGTTAAGTAGTTTTCTGATTGATTTTTTGTTGTGGTTTCTATCAACAACATCTGATCTTTTATTTCTATGTATGACATTTCAGTAGTTGAATGTTGATTCAACAGGAATTTTTCTAATTTCAGTGCCGATATTTTCTTCTCTGTTTCTAAGGTCAGGAATCGTGACCAATTTCCACTTCCAAAGAGGGAGTCGAAGTGAGTCAAGGTTGGGTCAAGATATTTGCTTTCTTTTGGTTTGCTTTTTATTGGAGCATAGGGTCCAGTATAATTACATTATTTTTTTTTTTTTTTCTAGAGAGCGGTTGTCAGAGGAGGTTCCAGCGGTTGTCAACTGTGCCGAGTCGCTACCATCAAAGGGCCCAGGGGTACTTAAATCTTTAACACTACTGAGCATAAATGTTGAGAAGAAAAAAATGAATAAACCTGAAAACCATAAAAAGATATCGTCAGCCTTTCATGGAGTTTATTCTTCCACCAATGGAACAAGTGAGAACTGACTCCCAAATGTCCACTCCCTACCATACCCCACAGGGGATGGCACAACATGATTAGAGTGGCCCAAGTGTAAGCTAAACCCGCTTGCTAGGACTGACAATATTACTGGTATACAATCATCACCACCCTAATCATGTTATGGACAAACCGGAGAGAATGCCGAGAGTCCTATCGCCAGAACCAGACACCACTGGAATCCGTGGTCCAGCCCTAAAGAATAGTTCCGCCTGATATCTCTCAGGTCCGAACATTATCGGGAAGTTGATGGTCTAACCACAGTTCCCACTATTTAGCTTCAGATACAAACCCAGTCCCAGTTATGATATCTTTTCCTGTCTATCAGATAGAATAGATTTTGGCAAAAGCGGAAAATTCCGCAAAAATTAATTCAAAGGAATACAGAATGGTATATGGGACTCTTGGACTCACACCCGGGAACAAATTCCTGGGGTTCAAGAGCCCCCACACCACGTCACGGTGGTCCCATATCGAGGGGGTAAAAAGATAGAAAATATATGAAACTCTCGTATAAGAACCACAGCTTCTTACACTTTTCTTTGGTCTGAGTGAAGGGCGATGCAAAACAAGAGTTGACGGTCTCCGTTAACTCTCCAACGAAATGAAGCCGGGAGTGGTTGAGTCTCTGTTTGTATATACCCTAAGAGACAAACCCTCTCTGTGTGACACTGAAATGTCTGTTGAATCTCTCTGTTTTTAGAATTTAGGAACCTGTTTCCCGTTTAATTTCTACCTAATTTAGACAATATACTTTTGTATTTGTACCTATATTTTTAAGATTTTCCTACCAGTCAATTTGATTTTATCTTGTATAAACGTCATTTTATTTTACTTTACTACTTCATTGACTTTAGGTGCTACAAATATTCCGTTGTAGATTTTCCGATGACGGCGATATGGAAATCAAAACTAGTCGCCACAAATAAAGGTGCTGTTCATTCAAGCGCCAGTTTCAGTACTTACCATTCTTCTCCGGCTTCCATGTAATTCTTCTATTGCTTGATAACTGTCTGTCGTACATTTTCTCAACCACTGTTGAATATCAGCATTACAAGTAAAAAAGTAAACTTCCATTTATCTTCATATATATTTTGGTCGCATCTTGTTGCTGGAATCTGGATAAAGCGGTTGGAGTCAGCATCAGACCTAAAGGTTTCCTCTCCCGAGTAGGCGACTGGAAAAGGTTTTAGTCGTTTTGAAAATGGAGATTTGTTGGATGAACGATTAGGAAGGAATTCTGGAAACGATTCCCTTCAAAATTTAATGAAATAACTTTGAGCTTAGTAAATGTTACCTCAAAAGATCGTTATAATCTCGCTGCTATGCCCATAAACATAATTGAACTCAGAAAAGATGAAAAATAGCGGGTTCTGTGCCACAGAAATTTATCTATATTAAGTGGCTTTCATCTTTAGAACAATACTTTTCATAAATTGAAGTCTGCGACAAATCACCATTAATTGTGCATGTGGAGCAAAAGCAGAGCCATTAGCGGAAGCAAACTCTCATTCAGCAACAGGGAATCGTCATCAGACCTTTGGATGTCTTCTTGGGATGTCATTCTGATAGTGATGGGTCTCAAGTTTCTTATTATGCATATTTCCTACCAAAACTATAAAGCCCTGCCATTTTCCTCACTTGAAAATATCTTTTGACATAGGTAAAACAAGTCACTATTAAACCTCCTACGAGGCCTTTCACGGGATCAGAAGGACTATTGCATGAGTTTGTTTGATGTGTCACTCACTTCTTCCACAGTCATTCCGTTGACAAACACTTCCGCTCTTTCTGTAGCCATGTTGGCGTAAGAGATCCTCTCTCAGGTCCATTGCGTCTTCCTTTTTGAGGCAGAGATATAATTCAGTTATTGGAATCTCATGCAGCGCTCTCTCTCTCTCTCTCTCTCTCTCTCTATCTGCCTGTGACGGTCCCGTATATATATATATATATATATATATATATATATATATATATATATATATATATATATATATATATGTGTGTGTGTGTGTGTGTCCTGATAATTCCCATTCAGTTCCGCCTTTGTTTTAATAATAAAAATTAAGAAAATTTTATTCGTATTTTTCATGAAAGTCTGTCAACAATCTATCAGTCAACACACACACACACACACACACACACACACACACACACACACATATATATATATATATATATATATATATATATATATATATATATATATATATATATATATATATATATATATATAGGCAGGAGAAGGGCGCAGGAACACATACAGAACCAGTACATATATTTATTCGTCTACGCGTTTCTTGACCCGTGGTCACATCATCAGGACATCATCTACAGTTATAAATTAAAAGGGACATTCAGCATAAATAGTTAAAAGTAAATATACACAAAACATAAAAAAATTAAAATAGAAAATCAGTTGAACTTAAACAATCGCACTTAAATACATTTACACATTAAAGAACCAGTAAAAGAAAACTTAAAATGTAAACTTAAAATGAACTTAATAAAAACTGAGCTTAATAAAAAGGAACTTAAAAATAAACTTAAAAGGTAGAGCAGAAGGCGCACCTCTCAGGATGAAAGAGGAAAACACACTAAAAGAAAACAGCATAAAAACAGGAGGAGGAGGAGGCGGACAAATGTAAACAAACAATCGCATCATGCTATGAATAGGGGAACAGCCGATGATTGGCAATTTAGCGCCGGTACAATTCTTTTGATGTTGAGACTTTCCAAGAGAAGCAGTTCTCCAGGTTCCTTAGCTTGGCCAATTATTCTAAAGTTGTTGTATTTTATTGGCGTCTTGCAACCTCTAGCGTCCAGGGATCTTATATTTGAAAGTTCGGGATTAGACAATCTGCAACCCGTACGATAACTCACGCCCATGTGAGAATCGGCCCTGACCTTGAGGAGACGCCGAGTCGAACCAACGTAATTCCCGGAACTACATCCGGGGCACTTGTACTCTTATACGACGCCCGACGTCATCAAGGGACAGAGCCGATCCTTGAAGGGAAACAAAGAACCAATGGTTTTAGGATTTTTGGTATTAATTTAATGTCAAGAGCACCAATATGTTTTTGAATAATTTTAGAAAGCTCCTTAGCAAAATTTTGATAGTTCGGTAAAAAACAGAGGCTTGCATATATAGTAAGTTTAGGTACATTGCATTTAGGCATTAAGGTGCAAGTTTTTTATCAAGAACTTTTCTAATAACCTTACATACTAAACGGGCAGGGAAACAGTTGTTATGAAAGTACTGCTTAAGGAAGAGAATTTCAGAATGAAAAGAAAGCCAGTTAGAAGTTAGAGATAGAGCCCGATGTACTAAGGTATGAACAGAGTTAATTTTAAAGTTAATAAAACAAGAACTATAAAAATTGGAGCCGAGACCAGTGAATGTACTTTTCCTAAAAATAGTCGTATTAAAATTGTCATTATCTTTGGTAACTAAAACATCAAGGAAAGCCAACTTACCGTCTTGTTCCTTTTCTATAGTAAAATTAATATTATTGTGAAAGTTGTTGGCTAGGTTTAAAATCTATCAGCATCATACTCATTTTCAGTGGAACGAATGTGTCGTCTATGTACCTGGCGTAAAATAAGGGGCAGAAAGACAAGGGGCACTCCTCCATTATGTGCTCCTCCAGGGAGCACATGAAAATATTAGCAAAGGTGGGACCGAGAGGAGACCCCATCGCCATCCCATCGATCTGTTTAAAAAGTTGGTTATTGTTTCCCTTCAAGGATCGGCTCTGTCCCTTGATGACGTCGGGCGTCGTATATGAGTACAAGTGCCCCGGATGTAGTTCCGGGAATTACGTTGGTTCGACTCGGCGTCTCCTCAAGGTCAGGGCCGATTCTCACATGGGCGTGAGTTATCGTACGGGTTGCAGATTGTCTAATCCCGGACTTTCAAATATAAGATCCCACGCTAGAGGTTGCAAGACGCCAATAAAATACAACTTTAGAATAATTGGCCAAGCTAAGGAACCTGGAGAACTGCTTCTCTGGAAAGTCTCAACATCAAAAAGAATTGTACCGGCGCTAAATTGCCAATCATCGGCTGTTCCCTATTCATAGCATGATGCGATTGTTTGTTTACATTTGTCCGCCTCCTCCTCCTCCTGTTTTTATGCTGTTTTCTTTTAGTGTGTTTTCCTCTTTCATCCTGAGAGGTGCCCTTCTGCTCTACCTTTTAAGTTTATTTTTAAGTTCCTTTTTATTAAGCTCAGTTTTTTATTAAGTTCATTTTAAGTTTACATTTTAAGTTTTCTTTTACTGGTTCTTTAATGTGTAAATGTATTTAAGTGCGATTGTTTAAGTTCAACTGATTTTCTATTTTAATTTTTTTTTATGGTTTGTGTATATTTATTTTTAACTATTTATGCTGAATGTCCCTTTTTAATTTATAACTGTAGATGATGTCCTGATGATGTGACCACGGGTCAAGAAACGCGTAGACGAATAAATATATGTACTGGTTCTGTATGTGTTCCTGCGCCCTTCTCCTGCCTACTATAGTGCCCTCCGATGTGTGGATTATATATATATATATATATATATATATATATATATATATATATATATATATATACACATATACACATATGCATGCACAAACACACACACATATATATATATATATATATATATATATATATATATATATATATATATATATATATATATATATATATATATATATATATAAATTAAAAAGAGCCTCCCTATTTACGTTTTTAAGAAAAACGCGTTTTGTTCAAATCTATCTGCGTCGATAATTGATGAGAGAGTAAGGAAAGGCAAGGAAGGAGAGCATAGATATTCTACTCACACTGAGTGACGTCTATGAAGCTTCACAAACTGCCTGTATTGGCTGTCTGTGTTTCCCACCCCACGCTGCTAGGGCTGATAAGTCCATTTCCAAAGTTTCAAAAAAATGTTCCACTTCGAAAGAAAATGATGCAGGAAATTCCTGATGCAATCGAAATGACGTCTTCAGCGAGATAACACAGCTTTAACGATCATTTGGAGGACGCAGGGCAATTTGTTTCTGGCAGTGTTGTTCTGGTAAGAGCGTCTTACTCTCTATGCAGTCCTCGCTTCCTTCAGAAAGCTCGAAGATTCGAGCCTAACAACAGAAGCTCAGTCCTCTATCTGTTTAGTAACTTGTTAATATCTAGATAACTTTATGCTGTCTAGATACCGGTGGAGTTTTTTCTCCCGAACAGAAATCTACAAAAACATCAAAACTTGCCATAATGTAGCAATCGTTCGCAGAGAAAGCAAGAAGCTTTGTGATGTTGATAAAACTCTCTGCATTATGAAATGCAGACAGTGCCACTAGATTTCATCAAACAGACCGGAAGACTGTTCCCACAATACACAGACATCATTATTCATAAAAAGGGTTTCACGAAACACATCGATGACATCAAAATAAATGTGATCCAACGCCACTACAGAAAGAGAGCGAGATCGACATCATTTCAAAGACATGATTATTAACTATTTAACAGAGGACAGATCACACATCTTGACTTTTATCTCTCTCTCTCTCTCTCTCTCTCTCTCTCTCTCTCTCTCTCTCTCTCTCTCTCTCTCTCTCTCTCTCTCCATTAAATGTGAAGAAAACACGATGCGTGCCTTTTCCTAGTGTGGGGCAGAATCGAACACTCTTTTCCGTTGTGAATCAAGAGCCGTATTAGTGCACCAAGAGGAGAGAGAGAGAGAGAGAGAGAGAGAGAGAGAGAGAGAGAGAGAGAGAGAGCCTCAAAGGTAAAGATAAACAACATTGGTCTATCAGTTTTGCGGTGGTCTCTCTCTTTCTCTCTCTCTCCTGGTGAAGACAGTCTTTATAATTCGTCACTGTTTTTCATTTATAAAAAGGCAGAGGATTCTTCCCTGGCATCCAACAGCAGGAATGAAAGCACTAAATACTAGCGCTGCTTTTCAACAGCCGAGGGAAAAGAAAGGAAACCAACATAAGACGGATATTGACAACGTATAATGAATTGTACGTGACTGAGCCAGCCACTTATTAGAATCCGTGTCTGTTTTCTAATGGAAACTTCTGCATAACTAATATAGAGTTCATCTCTACTGGAATAAATTAAGATTAGTTTTCATGAAATAGATGTAAGTAATACTATCGTCGTTTTTTCATAAATTAGATGTTAGTAGTACCAACATAGTTTCTATTCGCTTCTCTTTCTATAATGAGAGAGTGATAGACAGATAAATAGATAGATAGATAGATATGGACTAAATGATAAAAATATTTGTTGAACTTTTCAGATTAGTAGCATGAGAAAGTCATCACGTCTACGCAAGTTACGGCAGAACCTCCTTAGAATTTCATGAAACGATAAATTATGTCTGCGATGGAGCCTTCACAGACACGCATGAAAAAATGTTAACGATTATGTCTAATCAAGGAAGGCTATAGACATTCATATGAAATTAGAATGTCTCCAAGAAATGAAAAAGACATGAGTCATTTCTAAGATGGTTTCATATGCTGTCGTTAATAACGCTTTCAGACTGACTCACTCATGTCAGTTTAAGATGAGTTCATATGAACTATGTCTCCTGTTACTATAACAAAGTGAGTAAAACACACAAGACACGACAGCCACTAGAAAAAGAATTTATTCTCTTTTCCTATCATTTTTAAGTTTCTTTCCTGACAAATACACATGCAAATGTCTCGGTTGATTTAATGTTCGTGTGCTCTTGTTTCTTAATGCAATGGTCAAGCGTGATAAACAGTCAGTCGAGATTGAGCCTGACGTATATGTAAGTTAATGCTATGAGCAGCGAAGGAGCACTAGAACCAGTAGGAATCTTGACCTTAGAAGAGGAACTTTTTGGAAGGACTGAGAGAGCTAGGCCACTTACAGTACAATATTTCATCGGGTAGTCATCGTCCTCCTTTCCAAAGACTTCCTCCAAGATGCAAAAGACATTGGGGGCAGAGAAGAGACTGAGAAGCCTTTTCTTTGAAACTGAGGCATTCCCATTCTGTAGCCCATTTGGCCCGAGGGTCCATTTCATTACAAAAAGTTTTACTTTCTGTCACCCTCGATTTCCTCACATCGCTCTCTCTCTCTCTCTCTCTCTCTCTCTCTCTCTCTCTCTCTCTCTCTCTCTCTCTCTCTCTTTGTTATTCTCGTTCTTATTCTAATGGGCTGCTATGTACTCAACGCATTATTCCTTACTATTTTATTCATCCCACAAGATTAATGTATCTTATATGTTTATGTTACCGAAGTTGAATAGCACAGGTTTTCTTTGCGATAGTTTTGACGAGAATTTTCGGTTTTTGGAAAAGCTGCCCAAGGAAATAGTCTTACCGGCTACGATTGACTCGGGAGCTGCCGAGTGTGAAGGAGCATCTCAGCGTTATTCTGTGCGTAGCTCCAAGATAATCTGGTAACGGTCCTCTGAAATTGTTGATACGGTCAGGAATCCTGAGTTAATTGCAGAAACTCGGGTGTCCACTACGTTGTTTTGGCCAAATGAGGGTAATGAATGGCAGTTACGTGCAGTTCCCCCTCAGTGAATTATTGTGTTGGTTACTGGGTAGGATCAAGTTCTTCATATTTTTCTTCCTCTTGTCTATTTTGCTGTCATGTAATAGAGATTGGTGTGTGTTTGGGAGTGATTGAGGAGTGTGATTGTTCTTTTTGTTTTCTCGTACATATTTATTTTTTCCTCAAACTGTGTAGGTGCGTGTTAGGCGTGTAATTAGGCCTGAATGTGTTTTGTAGACAAATGTGTAATTTTCCTGATTGGTCAAGGAACCTCTTGATTCTATTTTTTTTTTTTTTTTTTTTTACTAACTGCAATAAATGAATAACTTTGGAGTTGGCGGTGTCTTTACTCCTTGTGTGTATCCCACCAATCACTAAGGCTGAGAGAAGCTCGGTTGGAACTGCTAAGGAGAGTCGCTGTATTTTTGTCTCCGTATATTAGCCCTTTTCAGCTGTTCCTTGAAGCGATTCGTGAGTTATTTTGGGATCCATTATCGTGTGACTATGTACTGAATCAAGGAGTGTAGCTATGTAAGAGTTTAGCAGATAGCAAGTGGTTTTTTTTTTTTTTTTTTTTTTTGACCAAAAAGATACTGGCCAAACCAGGGAATTCTCTGGCCGGCAATTGTTTATGCCCTGAGGCGATTAGCCTCAGGGTGTACCGCCAGGTGGCTTACCGTCGCCCTTCACCGCCCCCCCGCCTATTACCCCACTCACGGTGAGTTTGGGATCTCCAAGATGCCTTTTCATTCTACGCCAAGGAGAGTAAATTCGGTGGGTTTAGTGTTCCTAACTGTAAATAAACCTACACAGGATGATGTTGGGAAGCTGTTGTTTAATAGGATACATGTTGAGTTGAAAAACATTACTGTAGTACAGTATTTGAGAGATAAGATCATTATTAAATTCGGAACAGGAAATTATGCAATAAAAGTGAATAAAACAAATGAAAGAGTAGCGCATTCTTATGTGTCAATACGTGATTGCCTCCCTGAGATGGATGATGAGATCCTGGTTAATATCTTGAATAAATACGGCGTCGTTGAAAGTATCAGGCACAATAGATATAACCAGGCCCCTTTCAGGCTACGCTCAGCGGAGTCCGTACGGCTACGGCCAATATAAAGCGGAATATCCCTTCGAAAGTGACAATCAGCGGATTTCAGATTCAGTTGTTATACAGCGGCCAACGCAGAACCTGCTTTAAATGTGGGTCTGAAGCTCATGAAGCAAGAAACTGTGAAACAGAGTATTTAGAAAGGGCAAATGTTTTCAGCAGTGAAGATTTTCCAGATTTAGTAGCCGCAGGAAGGAAAGCAGTAGCTGACACGGAAGTGGAACATGAAAGAGGAAATGGAAGAAAATAACAGTGACGGAAACGAAAGGTTGCAGGACATCACGTCAACAGTATCGCAGAAAGTAGCAGAAGAAACTAGCAGTAACAAAACAGGTGACGAGGATATATTGTCAGCTGATTCACAAGAAGAGAGTGAAAAAACCACCGCAGTAAATACTAATGAAGAAAATGGTGAAATCCAAAGCAACATCTAAGTAAAACATGGTGAACGTGCAGGAGATAGAAAGACAGAGATGAGTGACATAGAAAGGAATGGAAATATAGAAACGGAAATGACACAAGAGGGAAATGTCAAGATTATGGACACCGAAGTAATTCCTCTGAGGATGACAGACAACAAATCTGAAAATGAATGTAGCATGTCGTCGTTAATTGCGCCAAAAATGATGAACAACGACTTGTTGAAGGATAATGACCGTCCAAGGGGTACTGACACGGGTTGCCAGCTGGGACGAACCGAAGACAGCGATTTGCGGACCAAAATGATACACCTTTCAGTGCAAGAGATTCTCCAAGAGAGACGGAAAATGATGGCAACGAAACGTTTTACAATCCAAGCGATCAGGATGTGGATGTAGAAATGCTGGATGCTAGACTGGATGAAGCTTCTGCTTTGAACCCTCTTACGCATTATTCTCAGTAACATATATACTACAAGGTTCTCTGGATGGTCTCGTCGTATATGATAGTGAAAAGGTTCATGTAAAGAGACATAAAACTGATTACAGCAGTGAGGAGGATAAAGATGGTGGATCACACTTGGTTAAGCACGCAAAAATGGAAAGTCATTCCAATGATGTCGCATAGATTGACCATTCACCATGGCTCTAGTTTTTGCTACAATTAATATATGTGGGTTGAACGATGTAACTAAGCAGGGCAATGAAATATAAGTTGGATGTTTTATTTCTACAAGAACATAATGTTAGAGATAAATCGAGGATAGAAGATTACTGTGATACTCATAATAAATGAACCTGACGTGCCTTTTGTTCAACAAAAACTCAAATATCGAAATATTATCAACAGAAAAAGACGAAGAAGGACATGTACTTTCTGTAAAATACTTGAGTAAAATACTTGGGAGAAGAATTTGTTTTATGATGACATCTTATATTATCTGAGAAATGATATACCAAACCTCTTCATGGCAGGAGACTTCAATTGTGTTGTGTCAGCTCGGGATGTAAGTACTGGTAAGGGAGACGACCATCTCGAAGGCTTTATGTAGTTTAGTGAAACAGCTGTCACTGAAAGATCCTTGGTTCTCCACCAATATGCTTTTGTACACATATCTCAGAAAAAATGATGCATCGAGATTCGATCAAATTTATGTTACAAATTTGTATAATGATATACAGTTGTGTGAGAATATACCCTTGCCGATGACTGACCATAATATGGTAATGGCAAAGATAATTATAAATAATAAAGGAAAGACTGGTAAGGGGTGTTGGATGCTCAACTGCACATTGTTAGAGAGGGGTGATTTTATGGAGAATTTTAAAAGAGATACCGACTGGAGTAAAGAAAGAGTCACTATTACTTTGGATAGCAGAGGACATTAGAGATAGCAAAGATGGTCATTTGAATGTAAGTAATGTGCACTGAGAAACTTCGTAATTAGAAAAGATTGGAGAGAGAGAGAGAGAGAGAGAGAGAGAGAGAGAGAGAGAGAGAGGTGGCACATGATTTGAAAGTTTTGAGCTTCTGACAAGTGATTGGAGTGGAAAGGTTTGGTGTAAATACTGCTGTGAAGCTGGTACCCACTTCAGTGAATCTAATGTTGCTGGGTTTTTTTGTTGGCTTCGAAAGATTACTAATAAGTTACTGTGGCCAAAAGGTATGTAGACTACTCCTCTTGGTGTCGTCTTGTGGGAAAGGCACAGAAGGTATATATAACTTTAGATGAATACATGAGTGCAGATTATGATAATGTTAAATCTATCATTTTAAAGGCATATAAAATGGTGCCAGAGGCATACTGCCAAAAATTTAGGGAGTTGAAGAAGCTTCCCACCCAGACATTTGTGGAATTTACCCGAATGAAAAAGCAGGCCTTTAGAGACTGGATTAAGTCGAAGGAGATGGATGAATTTGAATTTAACAAGTTGAAGATTAATCCTGGTTGACAGAGTTTTAAAGCGTGTGTGCACTGTGAATTAAAAGTTCATTTGGAGGAGTTGAAGCTAGACACATTACAGGAAGCAGCCATTGCTTCTGATGAAAACGTGTTGTCTCATAAGTCTTATGGTAGGACAGGGAACAAGAATTCCCAGTGGGACAGGAATAAAAGTGGTAAGTCAAGAAAACGGTGATTAGTCACTCCAAGAACAAATTTGCCTCAGGGAGGGAGAACCGAAATAGTATGCTGCACTTTTGTCGTAAGAAGGGACAGTGAGATCAAGATTGGCAAATGGAAAAGCAAACTGACAGGGTAAATGAGCCTGCTATATTGTTGTCAAGTAGGACCAGGTTTTAAAGGGGAAGTTCAGTGCATTGGATCATTTTAGGATTATATTTCCACAGGTGAAGTTTTCTTCAATGAACAGAAGGAACAACGTAAGAAAGTCAACATTTTGAGGGATACAGGTGCTGCACAGTCATTAATTTTAAGGTCAGCCTTACTTAGTGGTTTGCTGAGTCTCAGAAAGAGTATGTTTTGTTAGGTGTATTTCCTAACACAATATCTACGTCTCCACCGGAATGTGTCTTTATAGAGTCTAAGTTGGTTACTGGGCCTTCTAGATTACCATTAGAAGGCATTGATGTAATTATGGCAAATGATTTAGCTAAATGCAAGATAGACGTTTGTCCTGTTTGAAGGTATGCAGTTATGTGTGTAATCACCCCATAAATAAGGTGTTGGCTGAGGTAGAGCTGAGACCCCTATTGGCGTTATCACTAGGTCGAAGAGCTAAAGTTGTTTTACTTGGGGAAGCAATTTAGATTTGGGAAAATCAAATGTGGGTGGATGGGTCTGTAAAAGGATTGCAACCTCATGTTGAACTGAATAACACTGTGTATAGTAAGAACTTGGAAATTACAAATGTTCCTGGAAGAAAGCGTGCCATATGCTCTTTCTAGAGAGTATAATATCTGAACTACTTATATTTTAAATATTATTATTTAGTATGCTAGTCTTTTAATGATGAGACCAGTATACGTGTATCAGTAAGCATCCAGCGTTATCTCTCCTTGAGAACGATGGACCGTGACTCTGAGGAATGACCAGGAATCAGAGATGATGATCAGTGAGCAAAATCAACACTCAGGTCAATTAATGAGGCCTGGAGGAACCATTTGGCTCAGGGAGCTACTCGTGTATCTCTCTAGAAGTAACGTGGTTAGTGTAGATACCGCTATTTCCTCCCCTTCCTTCTAGTTATTAAATGTTTATCTGGCATTATAACAAGCTGCTCTGAGTAGCAGCCTCACAATTGCGGTGGACGTCTTTTTCTTTTACTTTGCTCGCCCTCTTCGATAAGACTGAACTGCAAACAATTTGTCTAATGAGTCCCATGTCCATACAGTAAGGTGTGTTTTCTGGTTCTTTCCACAGATACTATTTCAGTCATTGCTCCGTTGAGCTTAAAGAAGGAACCACTTGCTCTCTCAGGCCACCATTTCCCTCTTATGTTATCTGTGAGGAATAACTGAGTACCCTTCCCTAAAGTCCCATCCGAATAAGAGATTGAAATCACTGAAACTAAATTCTTCAGTTACGATCATGATACCAGCTCTGAGACATCTTTTACAGACAAAGGAATGACTGGATGTGCGGAAGCGCTACATGAAGAGGTGAGCTCTCCCCCCTCGACCCCGCCCCCCGGCTCCCCTAACAAGTATGAGCCGCCGTCCGTGAAACTTTCAGCCACGGTCCGGTGGTGGCCTGTCCTATAGCGTTGCCAGACGCATGATCAGGGCTAACTTTAACCCTAAATAAAATAAAAACTACTGGAGGCTGAGGGCTGCAATGTTTGATGATTGAGGGTAGATGATCAACATACCAATTTGCAGCCCTCTAGTCTCAGTAGTTTTAAGATCTGAGGGCGGAGAGATCTGTTATGTTTTCCTCCATGAAATGATTTTTTCCTTGAATTACTTCTTTTTCAAATTTGCAAATTTTTGTTGTATAGAGGTTTTAATGTATCAATTTCTAGTAATAATATGGTCATTTTTTTGTAAATTTCCTCCTAATATAAGTAATGTTTTATTTATTTTACGGAACTTTCTATTCAAATTATCTAATCGTCTCCCTACTGAGTGTTTTATATTTATTAATTCTGTTAACTTATCGGACCACCAGGGAACTTTGTGTATTGTTGGATGGGGTTTTGACTTTCGTATTGCTTTATCAGCAGCATTGTTAATGAATTCAACGAGAAATTTATTAGTTTCATTGTGGTCTTTTAAATACTCAAATGGTGGGATATTTCTAGTGTGCATTTCATATCGCTCCCAATCTGCTTTATAAATGTTATAGTGAAGGGACATGTTTTGCAGGATTATTTTGTAATAAGGGAATTAATATTTGGAAACGATCACTGGTGTGCAATCATCAACTGTATTCCAATCTAATCTGTCAACTATACTTGATGTACATAGAGTTAAGTCTACTGAGGAAAATGTTCCATGTGCTTTTGAAAAATATGTGCTAATATCGTCATCATTTATAGAGCACATGTCGTTTGAATCCATGAACTCTTCTATTTTACTACCTGTTCTATTTGAGTTTGCACAATTGCAATCCCATATTGGGTTGTGAGCATTAAAATCACCTACTATTAATATAGATTCCTTGGTATTGTTAAGTAAATCTTTAAATTTATCAATGTTTTAATTTTTATTTAGTTGCTTGTATAAATTATAAATCATGTAATTATCGTTTTTTATTCGTAATAATAATACTTGATATTTTCAAGTCAGTAAAATGTACAGGTACTTCGTCATAACATACTTTGTTATGTACATATATAGCAGTACCTAAATTTCTTTCTTTTTCTGTAGATGTAGATACTAAGGCATATTTACCTATTGTTGATATTGTTTTGCTGACATGTTGTAAACATAGTATTATTGGTTCATATTCCCTTACTAAATCGCTGTATTTCTCCCAAATGTAATCTGGTCTGTAGACCATTTACGTTCCATTGTATAATTTTGTTATTGAAAGTATAGCATTATTGTGTTCAAGTGTTATTTTCTTTTTGTGGATCATCAATTCACATTTTTTTCTAAAATCCTATTTACAATATTTATTTGTTTTTCTTTATAAGACATTATGTGCCCAACGCACATACACCCCTTTTCGTGAGTGTCTAAACTAGTAGTTTCTTTATTTCTGTATCTTATAAAATTTCGTATAGTGTTTGATAAACTGTCCTTTGTTATGCTTTTGTTTTTGTTGCACAAACATTCATTACATCTACATGTGTTTTCATGTGCCGTTCCTTCGTTTACTCTTCTCCCATCATATAATCACCTATTTGCCTCACCCATGATGGAGTAATCTCTTCTCCCATCACATTCTTGTCAATGGTTTGTTTCTCTACCTTTCCATTCTTATTATTTTTAGGAGGAGAGAGTCTTTTATCATTTTTGGTTTATGTATTCCTGTGGATGCTTTCCTGAAGTAATTTTAATTCTTATGGAGTTCTATAAAGGCCTATAATTTACACACACTGTCCTTAGATCTTTGTGGTGATTTTGTCTTCTACTTTTCATTTCTCTTAATATGTTGAATCTGAACAAATATTTGTATACTTTTCTTGCCTTTGTTACACCTTCTTGCAAAGTGGCTATTTTTTCTTTGAGATTGATCTATCAGGTTTTGTTTCTTATCTATTTCCGTTTTTGTTTCATTGATCCACAATATTCGTTTCACATACAGATTTATTTCAATTCTAATTTTCTTTTATAGTATTCCTGTCCTTTCAAAATTTTAATTCTGTATTGTATTTAATACACACACTCATAGATCTTGTATGGTGATTTTGGAACATTTCGGTTCGCCATACCTCCACAGTTCTTTGCTCTGGCCCATGGTTTTAATTTTTCTTTTATATCCATACAAACTACAGTTTTGGTAATTCATTGGCCTTCTCTGCTCTGGCCCATGGTTTTTAACTTTCTTTGCCTATTTCTCAGCGTTTTTCCATTTCTCCGTCTACTGGCTATGTTATATATTTCACAATCTTGTGCATTGTTGTATCTTTTTTTTTTTTAAGGGAATCCAGCAATATATTCTTTTCTATTGGTTCTTCATTATTATCAGGGAGTACTATGGTACTCTGTGCACTGTTCATATCGTCGTGTTTTTTTAAATGTACATTTATATTGTCAATATTTTTTATTGTTAAGTAGTTTTCTGATTGATTTTTTGTTGTGGTTTCTATCAACAACATCTGATCTTTTATTTCTCTGTATGACATTTCAGTAGTTGAATGTTGATTCAATAGGAATTTTTCTAATTTCAGTGCCGATATTTTCTTCTCTGTTTCTAAGGTCAGGAATCGTGACCAATTTCCACTTACAAAGAGGGAGTCGAAGTGAGTCAAGGTTGGGTCAAGATATTTGCTTTCTTTTGGTTTGCTTTTTATTGGAGCATAGGGCTCCAGTATAATTACATTATTTTATTTTTTTTTTTAGAGAGCGGTTGTCAGAGGAGGTTCCAGCCCTTGTCCAGCCCAGTCGCTACCATCAAAGCCATACTTCTTCACATAAATGTTGAGAAAAAAAATCCTGAAAACCATAAAAGATATCTCAGCCTTTCATGGGTTTTTCTTCTAAAACAAGTGAGGGCTATTAAATGTCCTCCCTACCAGGCCTTTGGCACAACTTTATGATTAGGATCAGAAGTGTAATAAACCGCTTGCACTGACAATGATTACTGTTTGTTCACCACCTAATCATGATGGACAAACCGGAGAATGCCACTCACTATCCACAGTACCAGGCACCCCGGAATCGTGGTTCCAGCTCTTTCTGTAGCCATGTTGACGTAAGTTGATGGTCTAACCACAGTTCCCTGTTCAGATATAAACCCAGTCCCAGTTATGATATCTTTTCCTGTTGATAGGCAAAAGGATATAAAATTCAAAGTTATTGGACTCAAATCTTGAGCCCCACACCACGTCAGGTCTCCCTCTCGAGGGGGTAAAAGATATCTCTCTCTCTCTCGTATAAGAACCACTCTCTCTTTTCTTTGGTCTGAGTGAAGGGCGATGCAAAACAAGTTGACTCTCCGTTATTAACTCTCCAAAAAAATAAGAGAAGTCTCTGTTTGTATATTTTCCCTGAAAAATGTCTGTCAATCTCTTTTTTCCTATTTCCCGTTTAATATAGACAATATACTTTTGTATTTGTATATATTTTAAGATTTTCCTACCAGTCAATTTGATTTTATCTTGTATAAAACGTCATTTTATTTTACTTTACTATATATGACTTTAAGTGCTACAAATATTCTGTTGTAGATTTTCCGATGATATATAAATCAAAACTGGTCGCCACAAATAAAAAGGTGCTGTTCATTCAAGCGCCAGTTTCATATTCTTCTCCGGCTTCCATGCACGTAACTGTCTATATATTTTCTCCACCACTGTTGAATATCATTACAAGTAAAAAGTATATATTCCATTTATCTTCATATATATTTTTGGTCGCATCTTGTTGCTGGAATCTGGATAAATTGGATCATATATATATATATACATACATTTTAAAATGGAGATTTGTTGGATGAACGATTAGGAAGGAATTCTGTGATTTTTCAAAATTTAAGAAAAACAACGAGCTTTAAATATTCAAATATATTATAATCTCGCTGCTATGATAAACTGATGAAAAGATGAAAAATAGCGAAGGAAAAATTTATCTATATTAAGTGGCTTTCATCTTTAAACAATAATAAATTGATCTGCACAAATCACCATTAATTGTGCATGAAAAGCGTCTAAGAAGCAAACTCATTCAGCAAATCGTCTGACCTTTGGATGTTTCTTGGCTGTCTGTGTTTCCTCAAGTTTCTTGGCATGCTGCTGTGGCTGATAAAGCCCTGCCATTTTCCTCAAAAATATCTTTTTTACATAGGTAAAACAAGTCACTATTAAACACCTCGAAAATGATCAGAAAACTTCTGATGAAATGTGAAATGACGTCTTCAACGAGATACTTCAGAGCTGTTACGATCACTTGGAGGACACAGGGAAGATATAATTCAGTTATTGCAATTTGTTTCAGGCAGCGTTGTTCTGCTAAGAGCTCTCTTGCTCGCTATGCAGTCCTCATTTCCTTCAGAAAACTCGAAGATTCGAGCCTAACAACAGTGTGTCTCAGTCCTCTATCTGTTTAGTAATAAATTGCCAATATCTAGATAACTTTATGTTGTCTAGATACTGATGGAGTTTTTTCTGCCGAACAGAAATCTATGAAAAAATATCAAAACTTGCCATGATGTAGGAACAAAGCAATCGTTCTCAGAGAAAGAAGAAAGGAAAATGAGTGACCTGTTGGACACCGTCTGAGTTATGTGTTGATGAAATGCATCTGGATGATGTAATCAGGAAGAAAGTTTGTACTGTTGATAAAACTCTCTGCATTAACGAAATGCAGACAGTGCCACTGCGATTTCATCAAACAGACTGGTAGACTGTTCCCACAATACACAGACATCATTATTCATAAAAAGGGTTTCACTGCTAGGGCTGATAAGTCCATTTCAAAGAAACACGATCGATTCCTGACAATCAAAATAAATGTGATCCAACGCCACTACAGAAAGAGAGCGAGACAGACATCATTTGAAGGACATGACGATAATTAACTATTTAATAGATTCGACAAATCACTCAGTCATCTTTTATTTTTATCCCCAACCCCATCTAGATACCGTCTCTCTCTCTCTCTCTCTCTCTCTCTCTCTCAAAACTTGCCATCTCTCTCTCTCTCTCTCTCTCCATTAAATGTGAAGAAAACAGGATATGTGCCCACTTTTCCTAGTGCGGAGCAGAATGTTCCCAAATACTCCATTTATTCATAAAGGGTTTCGCTGATGAATCAAAATAAATGTGATCAACGCCACTACAGAAAGTGCACATCAAGAGAGAGAGAGAGAGAAAAAACAGAGTGCAGAGAATCGAACAGAATCAAGACAGACAGACAGACAGACAGAGAAACCCAAAGGCAAAGATAAGCAACTTTGGTCTGTCAATTTTGCGGTTGTTTCTCTTTCTCTCTCTCTCCTGGTGAAGACAGTCTTTATAACTAGTGACTGTTTTTCACTTATAAAAATGCAGAGGATTCTTCTTTGGTATCCAACAGCAGGACTGAAAGCACTAAATACCAGCGCTGCTTTTCAACAGCCGAAGGAAAACAAAGGAAACCAACATAAGACGGATAGTGACAACGTATAATGAATTGTTCGTGACTGAGCCAGCCACTTATTAGAATTCGTGTCTGTTTTCTAATGGAAACTTTTGGATAACTAATATAGAGTTCATCTGTACAGAATAAATTAAGATTAGTTTTCATGAAATAGATGCAAGTAATACTATCGTGGTTTTTTTCATAAATTAGATGTTTGTAGTACCATCATAGTTTCTATTCGCTTCTCTTTCTATAATGAGAGAGTGATAGACAGATAGATAGATAGATAGACAGATAGATATGGACTAAATGATGAAAATATTTGTTGAACTTTTTAGATTTGTAGCATGAGAAAGTCACGTTTTTCACGTCTTTTAGTTTGAAATATGCAATTTACGCCAGAACCTTGTGATTCCGTGGGTAAGAAAACGTAAAAAAGAGGAAAAACAAAGATATGTTGCATATGATGGAGCTCTGGTTACTCAGGGAATAGACATGCATGAAAGTAGTGACATTAGTAACGATTATGAACTCTAATCAATGAAACTATTCCAGCCATTCATATGAAATAGGGTCCTCTGAAATGAGATATGCACCAAGAAATGAAAAAAGACAAAATAATAATGTGAGTCAAAGGTAAATTTTAGATGGTGCAAGAGGCTCGTTAATAACTGGCTTTCAGACAAAGCGTGACTCTCTTCAGGGTCAGTTTAAGATGAGTTTCATATGATGAACTGTCTCCACGTTACTATAACAAAGTGAGTAAAACACACAAGACACGACAGCCACGTAGAAAAGGGGCCAATTTATCTTCATTTCCTTCAGCCCGGCGTGTGTTATTTTTCTGCTTTATCCCTCCTCCTATGGGGCAGGGGATGCGTCCAACACAGATGTTTCTTTGCTCAAGTGTTCAAAAATGGGAGCTGCTTAATCTTTAAACCCTTGTTTTTAAGTCGTAGATGACAACAGAACAACCAACAACAACAAAGGAGGGGGGCGGAGGCACTTGCTAGCGAATTCATATGAAATTACTATGTCTCCAAAATGAAAAGATATGAGTCATTTTAAGATGGTTTCATACGTTGAATGTGACTCACATAAATGGTTTCATATGAACTATCTCCCTATTACTGTAACAAAGTTAAAACACACAAGACACGACAGCCACTAGAAAAAGGAATTTATTCTCTTTTCCTATTATTTTTAGGTTTCTTTCTAAGTGCTCCTCTTGCTTACAAATACGCATGCAAATATCTCGGTTGATTGAATGTTCGTAGTGCTCTTGTTTCTTAATGCAATGGTCAAGCGTGATAAACAGTCAGTCGAGACTGGGTCTTACGTATATGTAATTTAATGCTATGAGCAGCGAAGGAGAACTAGAACCAGTAGGAATCTTGACCTTAGAAGAGGAACTTTTAGGAAGGACTGAGACAGCTAGGCCACTTAAAGTACCATATTTCATCGGGTAGTCATCGTCCTCCTTTCCAAAGAATTCCTCCAAGATGCAAAAGATTTCGGGGACAGAGAAGAGATTCAGGAGCCTTTTCTTCGAAACTGAGGCCTTTGATAGCATTCCCATTCTATGGCCCATTTGGGCCGAAGGGGTCCATTTCATTACAAAAAGTTTTACTTTCTGTCACCCTCGATTTCCTCACATCTCTCTTCTCTCTCTCTCTCTCTCTCTCTCTCTCTCTCTCTCTCTCTTTGTTATTCTCGTTCTTATTCTAATGGGCTGCTATGTACTCAACGCATTAATCCTTACTATTCTTATTCATCCCACAAGATTAATGTATCTTATATATTTATGTTACCGAAGATAAATAGCACAGGTTTTCCTTGCGACAGTTTTGACGAGAATTTTCGTTTTTGGAAAAACTGCCCAAGGAAATAGTCTTACCGGCTACGATTGACTCGGAGGCTGCGAGGTTTAAATAATGCAAATTCTTTTAAAACTGTCAGAAAGTGGATACCTTTATCAAAGGTTTTCTTCGAATAGTTAGATATTTGATGTAATGATGTGATGATATGGCCAGCATACATCTGCGCATCAAGACTTCTATTTAATGAAAAATTCCTCGGCCACAACAGCTACGCC
Organism: Macrobrachium rosenbergii; assembly: GCF_040412425.1. Lineage (NCBI taxonomy): Eukaryota > Metazoa > Arthropoda > Malacostraca > Decapoda > Palaemonidae > Macrobrachium > Macrobrachium rosenbergii. Next base: position 20,806,805 of record NC_089766.1, on the reverse strand, counting down.
CGAAGGGTGCGCCCCATAAATCATGCTTAACGAGGCAGAATCACCGAGTTGTGGAACAACGGTGCCGAGTAAAACTCATCGATTGGGGAAGACCGCGAAAAGGATCAGGAAGTGGATCCGCTAGTGGGAGGAGGAGGGTTCGCTGAGAACAGCCTCGAGGTGGGAAGCCACTTGTAATCATGCCCAGGACAGATGCCCTGATTATGGCAGCTACTGAGGCGCATCCCAGGAAAACATCGGCCCAACATCTGCAGTTCAACCGCCATCCCATGACCTCGAGACTCAGACTCAGCAGAGCCGGGATTTACTGCCATATCCCAGCATGTGAGAGGATGTGGTATTGTGATACAGTTGTGAATGAAAAACTTCTCTTTATGAAAAACTCAACTCGGAGAATGCATAGGGCTTAAAAATGAATGAACAAAAAAAAAATTACAATTTTTGGAAGGATAAAGCAAAATAGAATTGTGCAGAAATTATAAGAGAGAAAATTCCACACCAGGGTGAATCAAAACTTACTGTTCCGACCTGATGAGTTCTATCAGATTGGCTTACGTCAGTGGCCTGGGTCATGGCTGCTTCCTCATAAATCCATACCTGCAAAATAAAAAAAAAAAAATCGATTTAACAGACGTGAGATGTGGCAAATAACAATAATTTTTTTGGAATACTGACACATTGAAGAATTAGATCTGACTGAATATTTAAACAAAAAGCCAGTAACATTTTTTTTTCATTCTATGATACAAAAAGCCATTTCTTCTTTCAGATATAAAACTCTGGAAATGTTACATAGGTTTTTTTTTTAACTAGCCACTCCATGGCCTTACAACTACGTGTAAACAGATGTGTATGGCATATTTAAAACTACATTTAGTTTAACCTCTCGCCTTACTGAGTGGATTTCACATGGTAAAATATGAACTTACTGATGAAAATTTAGAGGCTGAAAGTTAACTTTTATTTTGCCAATATCTTACTGTATAATATAGAAAATTTAATAAAAACTTTAATAACGTTGCCATTAAACCAAAATACGATCTTGTTGGTTATGAATTCCTATCTATCTTACGAAATAAATTTTACTGTATCTGGCTAAAGAAAGGTCTCATTTTTTAACTGAATTTTTGATGGTTAATCTGTTACATTTCATTTATAGTTACACTGAGTAATCTTTCGCGGCTGCATTCAAGACAACTACAGTATGTACAATTTTGGACGAAACAAAATCATTTGTTTTTCGTTATCCTTTTATGTATATATACTTCTATATGATTTCAATATAAAAAATATCGTTGTGTTTTCATTTAGTTTTAAAGTTACAACGCTGAATGTGCACATTTTATTACATAACTCTCTGAATATCTTTTATGTTAACTTGAACTAATTACAGTTAGGTTCTTAATTCACATCACTAAGTGGCTTTATTCCTGTATGGGCTTTTAGTCTTGTTTGGCAAACTAAACCGAAAGACATCTGCATTGAGGATAAATTAGCTAATTATCGAGTTGGCTCTTAATCAACACCGGAAAGTATTCCATGACACTGACGGTGGCCGACAGCCTCTTTCCCCTCCCTTTCAACTTGCTTTCTGAGTAACGTTCATTCGGGTTCCTGTTATCTTGGTATTACAAAACCTTGCGTGATTTTAACGGCATTTATGCTGACCTACTGCCTGCGTTATTCTGTGATTTGGACATCGCCAGATAAGAATGATCATTCTAAAACCACTGAACGAGAACCAAATTACAAAAGGATACATGAAACCTAACAGCAAGACAGACACGCACACATGCACGCACATACAGATAAGGTTTACAGGAATAATGACTGAACTGGAATGTGGAATAACAAGAGGGAACAGAAATTGAATCTACGAAATTACCTAAATAACTTGCTTGCTTCTTTAAGATTGTATCGGATTCTATAAAGTGGAGTTATCATTAAAAATAATAAATCTCCAAAATGGGCCCTGAATATACACGACATTTTCATCAAAATTATAATTAGTCATTTGATTTTTTATTCCTTTCACCTCAACTCATATCCTAACAAAATGTTTGGAACAGTAAAGCTTGATGTAAGTAGCTTGACATGACAAGGAAGTGAGTGTAGTAGTACTTAGATATTTTCACTATCAGTCAATGTCCTCTGCTGTGTAGATCTGGCTAATGCCCTCACCAATCGGGTATCTGATGGTGTTAGGGTAACAACACAAATGATTTTATCATTGCTGGACCCTTAATTTGAACAATTGTCTTTGGCATGTTAATGAACTTCGCGCTATTGTTAGTAGTGTAAAAGCTATAAAGAGCATTAAGGCTGTGATATCTAGGTAATAAGCTAATAATTCCTTGCCATATATCAAATGCACTCTGAGTATCAAAACCTTTATTTAGAATCTTCCCTTTCTTTCGTTAATAAAGAGATGTCAGTGCATTTCTACAGTACTTAAAACAGAGGGGTGGGAAAACTGCTCATTCATCGCCGTTATTACTGTTAGGGCTATTAAGTCTTAGCTAGACATTAACGTAACTGTCTTATATTCGTATTAAAGAAATCTGCGTTAAGTAGTGAAGGCTGCCAGCTTATCCTTTTCAATAAAAATACAGCTGAGTAAAAGAATTTAAACGTAACTGGCAGTTACTATATTAAAACAGATCAAACGCAAGCATGCACTCATAGCCCTTGTGGCTGTTTAGCGTCGTCATGAAGTAACGGGAGAACTGCCTCAGAGCCGGGTCAGAGTTCAGAAGGTTCGGGAATCATTTTTGCTGCTACTTAATAGTCGTAAAAAACGAAGTCCCTAACAATGGATTTAAGTCAGCCGCGCACTTGCCACGTTTCATTAATCATATCTTTCACTTTTAATTGAAAATGACACCCAGGCGTAGATGAAGCCTTCCTCGTTTGACAGAAAATTTACCTTTACTAGAAACCCGAAATTTCTGATAATAAAAATATCTTCATTAAGGACTAAGGAATGTATAAAAGTATCTTCTATTGCAAAAAATCATCGATACAAGATATATTCACAACTGACGAATTCAGCTTCACTGGATTGAGGTACGTAAGCATTGGCGGTTCAAGAAATTGTACTTGAAAAAACTTAACTTCGAATATTTTCGCAGTCCATGATAATTCTGTAATGATATTTTAGTTTAGGACGATTTGCAGTTTTTACTTCATACTTCAGATTTTTTTAGTGTGAAAACAAAAGCTCTTAAACATTTAAGTGAATTGTCTTCAGTGCTCTTTGTTTCATTCTATCAATCTCACGTGACTACTATATCAAACCTTAGGTTTAGTGCATTGGCGTCAGATGGTCATATGGGCTAATGAAAAATAACCGGTGGCACATTACCCCGTTTCCATAGTTTTTGTGCCTTTCTTTGTTCTGCAATTTTTCTGTAGAGTTATATAGGTGAGGAACTTTCTCCTCTCTAACTCTTTAATTTCTCTTGGATGAATCCCATCTGGGCCAGGAGATCTGAACTTTAGTTTTTCTATTTTGTTTTTAACGTCTTCTTCGGTAAATATTATTTAGTCAAGCTGTTCTGCCCCTTCATATTTAATAGCTGGTTCAGGGATTGAGGTAGTGTCTTCAATTGTGAAAACACTAGTAAAAAAATGTATTTAATAACACTTTTTTCCAATTCTGAGTTCACTGGGTTTCCTCCATTGTCTCTTATGGGACCTATACTATTTTTTATTGGCTTCCTACTTTAACATGAGCAAAGAATTCTTTTGAGTTTTCCTTTCAAACTGATGCAACTCTCTGATCCTCATTTATATTTGCATTTCTTACTAATTTGTCCACCTTCTACAGAATTCTTTAAGCCTGCTTGCTGCTTCTGGTGTTGGGTGGATTCATTGATTTGTGCAATCTGTCTCTTTCTCTCATTTTATTTTTAATTTCTCTGTTGAACCACTTTGGCTGAGGGGTTGCTGTTTGTTAGTATTTGCTTTAATGGTATACATCTGAGCGTTTTTCTCTGTATTCTGAGAGAGAGAGAGAGAGAGAGAGAGAGAGAGAGAGAGAGAGAGAGAGAGAGAGAGAGAGAGAGAGAGAGAGAGAGATTCATAAATACGATTTGGAAGTTTAGTTCCTGAACTCGATTTCATATTACCGAGGTCCCTCTGGTAGTAAACTAGCACAATCTCTATATAAAATGCAAATGAAATAAAATATTAAATACCAGAGAAAATCAAGACTTTTCAGACAATTATGATGCTCAAGTATAAAAAAAAAAACCTACAACAACCTACTGTAGTTGTGTGATCCTGAAATTTCCCAAAGGTTTTCGTTTTTCAGACATTATTGCCAATAAGATATAAATGAATCAGGATGATGCAGGTTGTCAATCACTGAAAACCTTTAACCAAGAAGTTGCATTTTAGACAAACGGACAAATGTCAAAGACACACTAGTAGAAGTATGAAGTAAAAAAAAGGTCGCATGTTTGCAAATGGAATTGAGTATAGAATTTTGGTCAAAGGCGAAGCGCTGGGACCTATGAGGTCATTCAGCGCTGAAAGGGGAACTGACAGTAAAAGATTTTACAGGTGCACTATGAAACAATTGTTAGGAGAAGGTTAAGGAAAGTAAGATGGAAGAAAGAGAATATGATCAGAGGTACAGTATAAAGAATGAAAGGGCTTGCAGCTAGGGGCCGAACGGACGCTGCAAAGAACCTTGTATTGCCTACAGTGCACAGCATGAGGTGCACTGACGGCACTAACCCCCTACGGGATGGAACAGATGAGACGCGGCCACAAAGCTACGGATTTTCAATCCAAATGGATTTCACGTCATATAAACCAAAGGCAAGTGTCGAGTAGAGGTGGTTTCGGTGGACTTCAAATGCAAATAGAATCTCTCTGAAGACATGCATATATACAGGAATGGAATGGAACATTGAGCTTAGGCCAAAGGCCAAGCATTGAAGCCTGTGAGGTCATTCAGAGCTGGAAAGGAAATTGAGAGTAGGAGGTTTGAGAGGTGTAACAGGAGAAAACCTCGCATTGCACTTTGAAATAATTGATAGGAGAGGGTGGAAAGCAAGATGGAAGACATAATATGAATGGAGGTACAGTAAAAGGAACGGAAGGGGTTACAGCTAGGGGCCAAAGGGTTGCTGCAAAGAACCTTTAGTAATAACTACAGTGCACCCTGCAGGAAGCACTGACGGCACAATGCCCCTACGGAGATGCAAATATACACTGTATACATATGCATACCTGGCCGATTTGTTCCTTTGAGTCTCTCAAGTTTTCAGAGACTGCAAATATATTACGCATTTCTTAACAGTCATTATTTTTTGGTCGGTTTTCTATAACGTGTGCTTGTGTACAAGTTAAACGGTGGGGAGAGAGAGAGAGAGAGAGAGAGAGAGAGAGAGAGAGAGAGAGAGAGAGAGAGAGAGAGAGAGAGAGAGAGGAACTCCGTATGCTTGCACAGCATGTAGGGTATGTACCACTGTGTAATGTCTTCAAAAAGATAATTTCAAATTACTTTCTTTGAGGGAACGAAGTATTGATAGCAAAATGAAGAGAGCCTTATTTCGACACAAGTGGTTACAGGGCTTTAAGTATCTCTTCATAATAGGCGAAAAAAATTGCAGGATCATATACCTTTGTTATGATTGACCAATTCCCGATTTCGGTTTTATATGATGAACAAAAAGCGAGAGAATAGCCTCTCAGTAATAATACATCTTTTCCATAAACTGAAGATGTTATGGCCAAAGCAACTCGGTAGAAGTCAGTCATTTCAGTCATTATCCAATTGACAAGGCTTAAAAAATGTTACTTTTTCTTATACTAAATATATACTCGTAAGCACGGTTACAATGGATAAAAGTTACAATCTAGTATCCAGTTTCATTGGCATACCATACAATACCTGCTATAACCCTCCTTAGTTACCTGTTGAACAGATGGTCTCCACAACTTCTAAACCATTGCTGTGCTTTCCTGCTTTCTTCCAGAATGCTTTCGCAAATTTGGTTTTCTTGACAGACTCCTCTACCACCAACAGACCTGCCGAGAGGCCTCAAGATCAGTATATTCCAAGACTATTCCTGTTATTACTAAACTTAATATTTTTGTTCCTATCTTAGTCTAAAACTCATCCAGTCAGCGGTGGGAGCCACGTTATCTTTGAAATTATTTGGGATTAAGTTCTCTAGTTCTACGTATTATCAGGGTAGTTAGGGACCGATAGTTTAGTTCTCTCAAACTGGCAACGCAATAGCTAACCACTGCCACTATTAAGCTATTTTGAGCACTATATATCAAGAGAAATTAAATTAAATTCATTACTTCACCTAATTTTCATGTTGGGGGCAATTTAATTCTATCAAATCAAATTAACATTATACCCATCAGATTTGATTACACTATAAAGGATCACAAGTCCTGAATTTTAATTTTCGAAAACTCCACCTCTGACTGTCCAGAGTTTAACGAAGGTCATAAGCCTTCGAACTTTAAACACAAGGGTATCTCTCGCGGTACAACCATGCAGCAATTGTCACTGCCCTATTGAACTGTCTCAGCGTAAATTTCAAGAACCTTTTGATAGGAAAATCATTCTAGATTAATTTCAATGCATACTTTGGAATTTTGGAAAATTTTCTACATTCTCAGTTTAATTTCACATTCTCAGTTTTCTTTCTCTTTATTCTCAGGTACATAGAATTCAAGTTTTCTCTTTACATATAGAATTTTGGGACATTCTCAGCTTTAATTCTCAGTTTTCTTTCTCAGTAAGTTTTTCAAAGATAATGGTCAGCAGGAACATATTTACATTCTCAGTTTTCTTTCTTTACATTTGTTTTCTTTCAGTAAGCGAATATACATCACATTTGACATCAGACTGTGTTGCGAACTTATTACGAACTTATTAAATGTAATATCTTTCAAATTTCTAAACTGAAACATTTATATTTACACCGTTCTGCTCCCCTTTAATTACAAGTTCCCAATAGTTACCGTCCCTTCGTAGCAACTCATCTAATTTACTGGGCTTATATTTAAGACAAAATTCTGTCTGCTAGGAATAGTGTTTTAATTGATTAAAACAAATGTTGAAGGTACGTACATTTAAGAGCCAAATTACACAATTCCATAAATTCTCTGAACTTCCAAGAAAACCTCAAGTGTTCAACCAACGCATTACACAATCGCTAGTCAAAAAGTTTAATACGAAAATATTAAATTTTATTCATAGTAGTTACATTAGGACCAGGTAGTAATTAAGAATATGCTGCTAGTTCTGCTGACGTAGTGTTATTCTATTAAAATAGTTTGTTATATCAAAAATCAAACACGAAGATCACAGCATTCCTCTTCCATTCTTCAATGACAGTCTTCATAACAAGGCTAGACAACACTAAGAAAGTGGGCTTCAACATTTTCTCAAGAAACAGCCAAGTTCTCGAAGTTGCTCAGTTGGCCTCCGTGTACCACACTTAACAGTGTTTCTCCATCCTATCTTAATACCACACTGCCGTGAGCTCTGCACAAGTTGAAAATACCTGTCAGACCAAAACCAAAGGTTAAGACTAAATTAAACTACGAATAAATGAAGACAATTACAGGAGATCAGTTATAAGAATACTGACTACGCCATGAATGAAAAAACTGAAAAGCTTAATAATATGTTGTAGTAGCAACCATCTAAGCTGAACTTGCGACCTGTTTAAGTCAAAATTGCAAGTAAAACTGCCGCAAAACAAGGTTATATATCTTACATTTTTACACATCAGCCACTACCTCAGTCCCACGTACAGAACTCAGCAACGAAAACTATCTGTATAATTATTCCGCTTAGTATGAACATATCTCCACCAACCACTACCAATCACATCTTAAATTTGTGCAAAACTGAGTATGCCCATTCCCAATCACATTGCATCTGACTTAAGTTACAAGAATATAAGTTTCATTATTAACTGAATGGAGGGTAAATCTGTAAATTGCTCTTACTTTAGGGATTACTTATATTTAACAAAATCAGACGACCGAGAGATACCCTATTACTATAAAGACACTTAATTTCTTTGACCTTAAAACCCAAAATTACACTATATAAATAAAATCTCAATATTATTCCATTACACTAACCTCAAAACTAGTGAAAATCTCAAAACGAGTGAAAATCTCAAAACTAAGTAAACTTTAGTAATCCTAAAATCAATATTTACGCACCAAGTTAAAGTTAATTTCGTAAGTTGAGATATATCTATTTAACTAGTTATGAACTTATGAAATGTTTAACATTTGAATATTTCACCAAATAAACTTCAAAAACTTCAAGAATAACTAAAATTCCTTCACTGACTAATCTAAGGAACTCCCATTTGCACAAACCTCTAATACCTGTATTGAACACCGTAATATACGGATTAGTACTAAGCCTTTTGTTTGTAAAAAAAAAAAAAAAAAAAAAAAAAAAGACGCAAGTCCCCCTGGCGTACGGCAGACCGAAGTCTACCGTACGTCAGAGGGCATCCTCCCCAACAGAGGCTCCGCCCCCTGAAGGGGAGGAATAGCTTGCGAAGTAAAATTTTGCAAAAAATAAATTAGAAACATTAACTCACCTTTTGGAGCGATGAAATATACGTTACCAATGTCCGTGTGGATAGATTGATATGTCCAACCGTCAGCGACTCTTGAGCAATATAGAAATTCAGACAATCCTGAAGAGGAAATATTCCAACGTAACTATAACCTTAAAAACTCACAGTAATGTACAAGCTTCAAGATACAAAACAGTATGGACAATTATCAATAAAAATACAAAAACAAATTAAATATTAATTACAATAAAAATGAGCACTATCGGAATATATCAATTGCAATAACAAAACGATAAAACATTTTACAGCGTACTAAGGGAAAAACCTCAAAAATGTGAAACTCTGAAATGGAAGAACAGTACCTCAGGAAACCAATATAAAACCCCACCAAAGTTCCACGAAGACTTACCTCTCCTGACAGACAAAAACAGCGTATACACGGACTCGCGCTCAACAACACGAAAAGCAAAAACAAACACTCTATCACCAACGAGTTCCAATACTGTGCTGACAAGACTCCTCGCTTTTGGTCGGACGAAAACCGGAAGCCCCGATGCCAAGGACCCTTAAGGCACAGCCCAGCCGGCAGACGAGAACTGCGTCGTTTTCCAATAGAACTGACACTTCGACTGTTAACCACTGCTCAGGAGTTTGGTTTATCGAGACACTTCTAATCATTTTCAGAAATATCTATCAGGCAAATTCCAATCATTAATGAAAATAATAAGTGATTTTAGACTATGTGAAGCGTTAATATTCGGTATGGAAAAGGACTGATGGATTCGCAATAAATTGTTTTGAGTAATTCCGTAGCATACGATTTTATATGAATTTTTCATTATTACTGTTAATAAACAAAGACAATAAAACGTTTAGAAGAGTATGGACACGTGAAATACCACAGTACCTAAGTCGTGTTTAGACTCTTTCTCTTCATATATCTGCATATATATATATATATATATATATATATATATATATATATATATATATATATATATATATATATATATATATATATATATATATATATATATATATATATATACTATATATATATATATATATATATATATTCATTATATATCCTCTCAGTGATGATAGTACTGAAAATCAACTCCACGTTTAACCTTGTCGACGTCCAGTCCGGGGTAAGCCTTCCTAACAGCTAACCCCCATATATGTATGCAGCATAAAGGGACCTTCGACCCAAACTCTGACAGTACTTAATGCCCTTTTACTCGGGACTTACTGTCTCGACTCTATCTTATAAAATGTATTTTTTTATTGCACGAGTATACTAGAATATATATATATATATATATATATATATATATATATATATATATATATATATATATATATATATATATATATATATATATATATATATATATATATATATATATATATATATATATATATATATATATATATAATACAAACGTCCTTTAATATCCTATTCGCTCTACCTCGGAAATAATATGTTTTCATATATGTTACCCGAAGGGGAATTTTTTAATTGATAATATGTTCGTCGTCTTGTGGGCTCGAACCACGGAAGACAAGGCCGTGTGGTTAAAATGCGCGTCACCGAAGTCCTGAGTTCTTGTCTTCTGTGGTTCGAACCCACGAGACGACGAACTTATTATTCTAAAAAATTCACCTTCGATTAACATATATGAAAATATATCATTTTCGAGGATAGAGCGAATTTAATATTAAAGGACGTTTATAGCAAATGTTTTTATGAATCACGGTGATGTGATAAAATTCATATATATATATATATATATATATATATATATATATATATATATATATATATATATATATATATATATATATATATATATATATATATATATATATATGAATATATCAATGTCACATACACCGTGACACTTGTTTATATTCACAAATATTAAGCTACAGATATCGTTTAATGTCCAGTTCACTATAAATCGGGAATAACTTACACCAAGAGGAATTACAACTGATAATCAGTTGTAATTCCCCTTGGGTGTAAGTTATTCCCGAGGTATAGCGAACAGGATGTTAAACAACATTAGTGGGTTAATATTTGTGAATACATGCATGTGTGTAAGAATTCCCACAGTGCATATTGTACAGCATTCCCTCTGAAACCAGGATGAGGAATTCCATCAAAAGTTTAACTGAAATCCTTCTTGAGGTTTTGAGGTTTACTTAGCCTTCCAGGTCAGAGATTCGTAACTGAAATGAAACTCAGCAAGAAAAGTGCGCATTCATGCGAAGGAAACTCTTTTGTTCATATTCCATTAAGGGTATTTCAATAAACATCTGTATGTTTGTGCAAATGGCCTCTACCTTGAGGGATGAAGTCATGAAGAATGACTGGAGAGACAAACGAAAAAGGCTTTTCAACAGAAGAGTTCCTTTGTGGTTAGACCTGGCGCCTTTCACAGGTGTATGTATATATATATATATATATATATATATATATATATATATATATATATATATATATATATATATATATATATATATAATATTGAAATTAACTATATTGGATAAACAGTCCACATTATCAAGTATCCGTAAATGGAATAAAACCCATTAAATAACATCCAGTTTGAATCATCAAGTAATTCTACGGTCATATGCACAGAACAATACTGGCATGTGATAAATTAATATATGAATAATATACCAATTTGCTGAAATGGACGGAATCATCAACTACTGGCATGTGCGTTATGAATAATGATTATGAGCAGAGTTGGTTGCCTGGTCTAAAAAGATCCTATACATCATCTTCATCACATGTGCACATAAGTCTGTCTCGCACTTTTCCTTCAACATCCCCTCCACGCCTTCACCTCTAGTTAAGAATAAAATTGAAGGCTAATTAGACAAATAAATAATTGAATACAGTTATATACATACTAGCGACTCAAATAGAAGGTGTGAGAGTAAGCCGGCACATGATCACGATAACAGGGTCAAATGAGCCGAAGACTCTGAGTTTCTGTGGAGGTCACTTACACAGCAACACAACTTCTGGTCTCTGATAGTTAAAAAAAAAAAAAAAACCGTGTGCCAGCACGGGCTCTTGCTCCTAAGAGCAGCCCGGTAAACCAAACTTAATTCTATGCCTACGTAGCTCTCCAATCAATCGATCTTGCTGAGTATAAACTTCCAAATTCAATGTCTCTGCCCTCTAAAGTTTTTTTTCTATGAAAATAAAATGTACAGAATGATTGTTTGTATGTCTGTGTGTGGAGAGAGAGAGAGAGAGAGAGAGAGAGAGAGAGAGAGAGAGAGAGAGAGAGAGAGAGAATTTATCAGACAGAGTAAACATGTGCATGAGATTGTAGTTCATTCTAAATTAGTCTGACCTTGTTTCATGACGAGCATTTGCTTCTAAACAGCCTTAAAACTGAATATGAAATTTGGCTTCGTAATTGCTTTGGTCAGTAGAAGAGATTTGTCCTAGATATCAGTTGATGTTATTATTATTGGTCTTATGCCAACACGGTTTTAATTCTTCAAGCAGTACGTAAACATCAGTTAATAATCGAAATCTGAAGAAAAACCCTGTGTGGGGAAGAGAAAACCGGAGATTCTTTTGCGCTGCTCCTTAGCCTCTATGAAGTGGGATCCATACCAATTCAAAGTAAGTGGTTTTGAAAAGTGCCAGGACTGAAATCCCCTAGCCAGATAGTTGAGACGCCATAACTTGCACAGCATGAGTAGTCTACACGAGGGAGTCATAGACGAAGTGGTAGCAGCAATGACTACTGTTTTTGGGCAGAGGTGTCCGTCCAACGGAAAAATGTGCGGTCACGAATGGGTGTGATCAGTTGTGCTACATAATGATACTCTGAACAACACCAGAATCCAGTAGTTTTAATCTGCTTTAATTTGGCGTCGTCAGAAAACTTGTTCCATGACACCTGCCATTTCATAAAGATGGTGAGATTTAGCGGTAGTAACGAATCACTGGCAGGGACAGTATACTTGATCTAGTCATAGTGATTGCATTGTTGGCTGCTTTATCAACATTCCCTTTATGCTTGCGTGTTCAGAGTTCTGATATATTTACACTGGCACCTGCTTTATGTAATTTATGAAATAAAACTTTTTGAGAGAGAGAGAGAGAATCTTTGAAATCTGAGATAGAACTGTTTTGAGAGAGAGAGAGAGAGAGAGAGAGAGAGAGCAACATTTAAAGCCTCTTCAATTTAATATGGTGTGTAAAAGATCCTTCAATTCCCTTTATGAAATGGCAGGTGTCGTGGAACAATGATTCTGACGATGACAAATTAAAGCATATTAAAACTACTGGATTGTGGTGGTGTTCAGAGTATCATTGTGTAGCACAACTGATCAAACCCATTTATGACCGTTGGACAGACACCTCTGTCCAAAATCAGCAGTAACTGTTGCTGCCACTTCGTCTATGACTCCCTCGTGTAGACTACTCTTGCTGTGCAAGGGGATTTCGGTCCTGGCACTTTTCAAAACCACTTACTTTGAATTGGTAGGATCCCACTTCATAGAGGCTAAGGAGCAGCGCGAAAGAATCTCCGGTTTTCTCTTCCCCACACAGGGTTTTCTTCAAATTTCGATTATTAACTGATGTTTACGTACTGCTTGAAGAATTAAAACCAGTGTTGGCATAAGACCAACAATAAAAACATCAACTGATATCTCGGACAAATCTCTCCTACTGACCATTTTGTCGTTTTTGTTCATTAACAGCAATAATGAAAAGGTCATATAAAATCGTATGCTACGGAATTACTCAAAACAATTAATAGCGAAGCCATCAGTCCTTTTTCATACCGAATAATAACGGTTAACATAGCCTAAAATCACTTATTATTTTCATTAATGATTAGAATTTGCGCGTTCTGAAAATAATTAGAAGTGTCTCGATAAACCAAACTCCTGAGCAGTGGTTAATAGTCGAAGTGTCAATTCTACTTGGAAAACGACGGAGCTCTCGTCTGCCGGCTGGGCTGTGCCGTTAGGGTCCTTGGCATCGGAGCTTCGGGTTTTCGTCCGACCAAAAGCGAGGCGTCTCGTCAGAAAACTATTGGAACTCGAGGGTGTTAGATCCTTTGCACCAGCTCTTCGTGTCGTTGTGCGTGCGGCCGTGCTCACTCAATTTTGGTCTGCGAGGAGAGGTGAATCTTCGTGGAACTTCCGCGGCGCTTTAATATTGGTTTCCTGAAGTTCTATGTATTTGTTGTTGAATCTTTGAAGTTTTCCTATAGTAAATTGTTAAATGTTTTAGTTTTGACATTGCAATTATTACTTTATTCCCATAGTGCCTGTTATTGAGATTTTCCCATTTTGTGAGTTTTAATATTTTAATGAATAGTTTTTCCATATTGTACTTTGTATCTTAAAGCTTTTACATTACTTTGATAGTTTTTCAAAGTTTATAGCTTTTATTACGACGAAATCTTCCTTTTCAGGATTGGCTGAATTTCTGTATAGCTCAAGAGTTGTTGACTGTCGGACTTAATCTATCCACATGGACATTGGTAACGTATATTTCATCGCTCCAAAAGGTGAGTTAACGTTCTTAATTAATTTATGCAAATTTAACTAAGCAAGCTATTCCTCCCCATCAGGGGCGGAGCCCCTGTTGGGGGAGGAGGCCCTTCTGACGTACGGCAGACTTCGGTCTGCTGTACGCCAGGAGGGGGCTTGCATTTTTTTTTTTTTTTTTTTAACAAAGGTTAAATATTAATCGGCATTACGGTGTTCAATACAGGTATTATAGGTTTGGATTAGTAAAGAAAACTTAAGTTTTAATTTTTAACGTTCGTTTACTTGGTGAAATATCGCAATGTTTTTAAAATATTTCAATGTTAAGTTCTTAGATCGATAAATCTCGACTGATACTATGAAAGTAACTAGGAGCATAAATATTGATTTTAGTCTGTTAGATAGTCGAGATTTTCAAATAGGTTAAAGTTTAGTGTAATGTGGGAATATTAAAAATTTATTTGTATGAGGTTTTCAGTTAGAGGTTCAAGCTTAGTGTAATGGAGGAATATTAAACACTGTATTTGTATAGTAAAATTTTGGTTTTAAGGTCATCAAAACTGTCTTTATAGTAACAGGATATCTCTGTTGTCTGATTGTTTAATGTAAGTAATCCTTAAAATAAGAGGCGGCTGCAAGCACTGCAAGTAATTTGCCCCCGTTAATAATTAAACTTGTGTATATGGCTTCTGACTTACAGCAGATGCAATGTGATTGGGAATGGGCATATTCAGTTTTGCACAAATTTAATTTGATTGGTAGTGGTTGGAGTTATGTTTATATTAGACGGAATATACTGATAGCTTTCGTTACTTAGGGTTCTATACATGAGACTGAAGTGGCTGTTGTGTGCAAATTGCTAGATATATCTTGTTCTGCGGCAGTTTTACTTTCGATAGTGACATAAACAGGTCTAAAGTTTTTACTTGGATGGTGGCTACTACAGCATATGATAGTTTTTCAGCTTTCAGTTATGGCGTAGGAGTTTTATATAACTTATTTCCTGGAATATATAATCTTCATTTATTCGTAAGTTGTAATTTAAAGTCTTAACCTTTGGTTTTGGTCTGATTGACAGGTGTTTTCAACGTGTACAGAGCTCTCAGCAGTGTGGTATAGGGAGGCAAATTGAGCAACTTGATAACTTGGCTGTTGAGAAAATATTGTTGAAGTCTACTTTCGTAGTGTTGTCAAGCCTTGATATGAAGACTGTCATTGGGGGAGGAATGCTGTATTCTTCAGTTTTCGATTTTTGATGTAACGTAACCCTTTAATAGAAAACTTAAAGCTGCAGTAACCCTTTAATAGAAAACTTAAAGCTGCAGAACTATTCTTAATCACTACCTGATCCTAATGTAATTATGAATAAAATTAAATTTAATGAAGTTTTCATATTGAACATTTTGACTAGGGATGATGTAATGCTTTGGTTGAACACTTCAGGTTTTCTTGGAGAGTTCAAATAATTCATGGAATTGTGTAATTTGGCTCTTAAATGTATGTACCTTTAACATTTTTTAGTTTATTAAAACACAGACCCTAGCTGACAGAATTTTCTTGTGTAAGCCTAATAAATTAGATTGGGTTGGTAAAGGGACGGTAACTACTGGGAACTTTTAATTAAAAGGAAGCGGAAGTCTAAGTATAAATGTTCTAACTTATAATTTTGAAAATTAAGTTTAAGCTGGCAACACAGTCTGTGATGTAATTCAGCAAATGTGGGTGGTAAATATTCCTGTGGCCATAATCTTTGCTTACTGAGAATGGAAAGTTTCAATGACCTAAATTCTTTATTCCAATTCTATGTAGCATTGAAATTAAACTAGAATAGGTTGTCCTATCCAGACAAGTATGCAGGTTTTTGAAATTACGCTGAGACAGTTTAATAGGTAATTGCTGGATGGTTGGACACAGAGATATCCTTGTGTGTAAAGTTCGAAGGCTTATGACCTTGATTAAACTCTGGACAGTCAGAGGGGAGTTTTGGAGAAGTAAAATTCAGAACTTATGATCCTTTATAGTGTAATCACATCTGCTGGATATAGCGGTTTTGATAGAATTAAATTGCTCCTAACATATTCAAAGTATTGGAAAAAGTAATAAATTTAGAGCTGATAGAAATAAATTGCCCCAAAATAGCGTCGTAGTGGCAGTGGTTAACGATTGCGCTGCAGGTTTGAGAGAACTGAACCAGCGATCACTAAATACCCAAATGCATTATACGTAGAACTAAAAACCCTAACCCTGAATGATTTTAAAGATAACTTGGCTCCCACCGGTGACTGGATGAGTTTTAGACCTAGTTAGGAACAAAATTATTAAAGTTTCTGGAATATACTGATCTTGAGCCTCTCGGCAGGTCCGGTGGTGGTAGAGGAGTCTGGCAAGAAAACCTCCTGGGGGGAAGCAGGAAAGCGCAGCAATGGTTTAGAAGTTTTGGAAACCACCTGCTCTACAGGTAACTAAAGGGAGTCATCGCAGGTATTGTATGGTATGCCAATAAAACTGAATACTAGATTATAACTTGTATCCATTGCAACCGTGCTTACGAGTATATATCGTTTAGTGTGAAGCAAGAGTACCATTAATGAGTTTTTTCTATGCTTTATTAATAGGTTAATGACTGAATTCTACTGAGTTGTTTTTGGCCATAACATCTTCAGTTTAAAGAAAAGATGTCTATTACTGAGAGGCTATTCTCTCAATTTTTTGTTCATCATATATAACAGAAATCGGAATTGGTCAATTATAAAAGAGGTATATGATCCTGCAAATTCTTACGCCAATTCTGAGGAGATACTTCATATACTATAACTACTTGTCGAAATAAGCAGTCGTCTTTTTACTATCAATACTTCGTTCCTTCAAGGAAAGTGAGGGAATTTTAAATAACATTTTTGAAGACATTACAGAGTAGTACATACATACTGTGCAAGCATACGGAGTTTTCTCTCTCTCTCTCTCTCTCTCTCTCTCTCTCTCTCTCTCTCTCTCTCTCTCTCCCTTCTGATTGACTTGTACACAAGCACACGTTATAGAAAACCGACACAAAAATAAATACTTTAAGAAACGCGTAAATATATTTGCGGTCTCTGAAAACTTGAGAAATGCAAAGGAACAAATCGGTCAGGTATACCCATATATATATTTGCATGTCCTCAGAGAAATTCTATTTGCATCTGAAGTCCACCGAAACCACCACTATTCGACTTTTGCCTCTGGTTTGGATGACGTGAAATCCACTTGTGTTGAAAATCTGTCGCTCTGTGGCCGCGTCTCTTCTCCACCTTGTAGGAGGTTAGTGTCGTCAGTGCATCTCATGCGGTGCACTGTAGATATTGCTTAAGGTTCTTTGCAGCGTGCCCTCGGCTCCTAGCTGCAACTCCTGTTGTTCGTTCTACTGTACCTCCTTTCTTATTCTCTTCCATCTTGCTTTCCACCCTCTCCTCATAGGTCCCAGTGCTTGGCCTTTGGCCTAATTCTGTATTCCATTCAGTTCAGTTCAATTCATCTGCTCCAGTTGACGTCTGAATGAGCAAAGGAAAACATCAGACGTTTGTGGGAAGCGTCACTGTGTGTGCAAACAGAATGAGCCAGAATTGATTTGACTTGTAGATATAATTGGTCTGTTACCGAGCATTGTGTTCGTAATGGCGTTTAAGGAAGGTGTCGTAGAATCTTGAGGATGAATAAATGCAGAATTTAACAAAAGTTGTTCACTGTTTTCAAGTTCGTAGTTTTCTTTGCACGGTTGAAGGATCGGGTAGCACTCTGCTGGGCTAATTCTCTGAGGCCATGAATAAATGGCAGTTTAAAATTAAGGCAAAAGTTGTTCACGTAAAATAAATTTCCTTCACAGCCCTGAAGCTTTGATGTGGTCTGGTTATGGCGCTTTACCTTATACTGTCACAATAGAGAAGTGATATTGACGGTACAATCTGTCACATTGAAGAATTTCTCCTCCTTCTCATGACTGCTCGGTGTAAAGCCCGAAAGACAGCAACATGAAGCTCCTTTATTTCAAACAATGCTGCCCCCAAACACACAAGGAGGTACCTTGTAGGATATAGTGCTGGCAGTGCACCTCGCGCGGTGCGTTGTAGGCATTACTTACGGCTCTTTGCAGTGTCTCTTCGGGACCCAGCTACTACCCCTTTTTTTCCTATTGCTGTACCTCCGTTCGTATTCTCTGCCATCACGCTTTCCACCTTCTCGTGACAGTTGTTTCATAGTGCACCTGCCAGGTTTTCCTTCTGTTACTCATTTAAACCTTCTTTCTCTCAGTTAACCTTTCAGTGCTGAAAACTCATAGGTCCTAGCGCTTGGCCTTTGGTCTTTAATTTATAATTCCAACACAATCGTCCATGACAAATTACGCCCAACGACACAATCGAACTCTGTCCGTAACGCCCCATTTTCTCCATTCTCAAACAAACATTTGAATGTATGAATCTCTATTTTATTTGTCTGGAACTACGCCGACTTGACAAATTAGTCCTGGCTAAGAGCGTAATAGTCCTCGCAATTCTTCTATTCTTTCAACGATTTATTGACAATACAGTGTCGGGGTATATCAGCATTTATTTCAACCTGATAAAACCTTTTACTGTCAGCTTCCCTTTCAGGAATTTTTTAATAACCTCATGGGTCTCTGTGGAGAGCCGCCTTTGGCCCGTTGTAAGGGGTTAATGCCGTCACTGCTCATATTCAATGCCATTTACAAAACATATCAGCCTTTTTGGCATTGTGCACCTAAAACCTCTGTCAGCTAGAATGTCTGAAATTTGTTCGCCTTGCCGTAAAAAGCAACAACATCAGCTTTTTGTTTAAAGGTTTTAATGATTGACAAAATGGCAACCATCCTTTTGTTTAATGGTTTTCATGATTGATTTACAGTATATCTTATCAGCATTAATGTCTGAAAAACGACAACCTTTGAGGAATTTCAGGATCACGCACCTAGGTGGTAGTAGGTTTTTTTTTTTTATACTTGAGCAAAATAATTGTGTCTGAAAAGTCTTGATTTTCCCAGGTATTTAATATTTTCATGAGAGACTTTCTATATCTCTCTCAGTGTGCATGACCTCTCTCTCTCTCTCTCTCTCTCTCTCTCTCTCTCTCTCTCTCTCTCTCTGGAAGAATACACAGAATACAAGATGTATACCATTAAAGCAAATACTAACAAGCGGCAACCCTCAGCCTAAGTGGTTCAACAGAGAAATTAAAAATAAATGAGAGAAAGAGACAGTTTGTACAAATCAATGAATCCACACCAACACCAGAAGAAGTAAGCAG
Source organism: Macrobrachium rosenbergii (assembly GCF_040412425.1). Classification (NCBI taxonomy): domain Eukaryota; kingdom Metazoa; phylum Arthropoda; class Malacostraca; order Decapoda; family Palaemonidae; genus Macrobrachium; species Macrobrachium rosenbergii. Next base: position 20,787,381 of record NC_089766.1, on the reverse strand, counting down.
GCATAAAGAACTCTGCAGAATGGTGGACAAATTAGTAAGAAAATGCAAAAGATAAATGAGGATATGAGAGTTGCTGAGCTTGTAAGGAAAACCCAAAAGAATTTTGTTCAAGTGTTATTAGTAGGAAGCCAATAAAAATAGCATAGGTCCCTTAAGAGACAATAGAGGAAACCCAGTGAACCAGACTTGAAAAAGTAGAGTTATTGAATAAGTTTTGTACCAGTGTTTTCAGCACTGAAGACACTACCCCAACCCTTGAACCAGCTATTAAATATAAAGGAAACCGTTGACAAAATAGGTATTTACAGAAGAAGACGTTAAAACAAATAGAAAACTAAAGTTCAAATCTCCTGGCTCCGGGATAGATTCTCCAAGAGAAATTAAAGAGTTAAAAGAGGAGATAGTTCCTCACCTATATAAACTCTACAGAAAAACTGAAAACAACGAAAGGGCACCAAAAGGATGAAATTGGGTAATGGCCTCCAGTTTACAAAAAGGTTCCAAGAGAAGATCGAGGAAATTATAGACCAATCTGCCTGACGTCACCCTTTGTAAGATTTTTGAGTCCATACTGTAGATCAAATTGATCACATTGATAGAAACAACCTGTTGTTAAACAGTCATCACGGCTTCAGACAAAACAGATCATGCCTATCAAACCTTATGGAGTTTTTTCCATAATATGCTTGTATGATGACAGTAATAGAGTGATATATATACTTTACTTAGATTTCCAAAAGGGGTTCTTAATAAAGTTCCACACAAGAAACTAATGACAAAAAGAGAGCTGAAGAAATTGTAGGAGAAACAGCAGACTGATAGAAGACTGAATTATAATAGAAAACAGAGAGTCAACAACGTTAAAGAATCAGATTGGGCAGATGCGACAAGCGGAGTTCCGAATGGTTCTGTCTTTGGCCCGCTCTTGTTTTTGATTTACATTAATGACATTGATGTAGGCTTAAGTAGCTGGATAGCCAAATTTGCAGATGACACTAAACTAGGTGTAAATGTAACAGACCCAGATACAGTGGAAAGTTTAAGAAATTATCTAAGGAAAATGGGAGAATGGTAAAAAAGATGGCAAATGCCATTTAACTTTGATAAATAAGTGTAAAGTGCTGCAAATAGGAACAACCCTCATGCCAACTACATGCTGCTTAGGAATGATATAAATAGTGTAGAACAAGAAGAGGGCCTCGGAGTCATTATTACCAAGGACTTAAAATCCACATCTCAGTGCATAAAAACTGAAAAGAAGGCACAGAAACTAGTGGGATACATGGAGAGGCAGTTCAAATACAGAAACAAGGAAACGGTGCTGCAGATCTACACATCAATAGTTAGAACTCATTTTAAATATGCAGTACAATTTTGGTCATCAACACTGAGAAAGGACATAAATAGATTAGAATGGGTACAAGCAAGAGCCACAAAGTTAATTCTGTCCATCAGGCAAATAGGGTTACCAAAGACGACTAGAGAGCCTGAACATCCATGACTTAGAAACACGACGATTGGTGAGGACAACTAATAGAAACATTCAAAATACTGAAAGGCATAACAAAAGTAA
>NC_089766.1:20673652-20785308 GCF_040412425.1 Macrobrachium rosenbergii | reverse complement strand
GCTTGATGATTGGAAGGTGGATGATCAACATACCAATTTGCAACCCTCTGCCTCAGTAGTTTAAAATCCTGAGGGCGGACAGAGAAAAGTGCGGACAGAAAATGTGTGCTGTGGAGACATAGCCATCTTAATAGTTTTCTTTAGCAGAAAACTGAAAATGATAAATAAAATGAAATGTAAAACATAAAATGTCTAATAACAAAAAATACCACACACATATATATATATATATACTGTCCCCATTATATATATATATATATATATATATATATATATGTATATATATATATATATATATATATACATATATATATATATATATATATATATATATATATATATAATATATATATATATAAAAACATAAAATAAAATGGACGGCAAATCATGATTATAGACCAAGATTTTTTACTTGACAAATCAACCAACTCTTTAGTGATACAAACACTTATGACAAATTAACGAAAACCCCCTCCAAATGTCCCCCGCAATTTTTTTTTTTAGAAAAGTAAGATTAATTGGTAAAGAACAAAAAAGAGCATTGAACTACTGAGAAATCTAAAGTCATTAACCCAAAAAACTATCTTACTTTATGGTCTTACCAAAACTCTTAAGATAATCTTTCTATCCAGACCTATCATCTCATGTGCCGAGTTTTCAATTATAAAATTTCTAAGTGGTTGTCGGCCTCCTTTTCCCCTTTCTTAGGCACATTTTCTCCCAGTCACATTGAACATTCTGAAGATTTCTGTCACAAATTCAAAGAAGCACATATACCACTTCACAACAAAAAATTTCTAATTTTAGATGTAGATTCCTTATTCACAAAATATGTACCAGTATAGGACTTTCTACAGTTTTGAGGGGAAAATTAGCCCCTATTCCAGATCATTTTCCATCAGCCCTAGATAAAATAATAAAGTTAGTTGAATTATGTGTATCAAATAACATCTTTTCATTCGGAGAGTCATTCTATAACAAAAATTCAGCAGGCCCTTTTTTTCTACCCACAGGATCCTCACCATCTTAACCTGTCTTTTCAGTGCTAATTTGACAATCTTAGGTCGCAGTTACTATATCTCTAACTCATTGTACCCATCATGTTTTAAACTAGATGACTCTAACCTTCAACAAAAATGCCTTTGATATTTTTAAAAACTTGGCTAATGATTAAAATATTATTATTACAAACCAGACATAGGTAAGGGTTGTATAATTTTGATAAGGATGCTTATATTAAGAAGATGGAAATTATCTTAAAAGATCATAAAAATTTGAGAAAATAGGTGCTACTGACTTTGTACAATATCATTAAACTAGAAGACAAAATTGAAAGGTTTTGGGGTTGTTAAAAAAAAGAAGATAATTGATGATAATATATATCATGAACTATTCTTACGGGGTCTTCGTATGAGTTTTTATATGGTTTGCCCAAAATACACAAAGAAAATGTTCCATTATGGCCCATCTCTCCTCAGTGAACGAGTTATAAAGTTAACCAGCCAAATTTATGGTTCCTCACTTGAGCCTCTCATAAATTCTTTAAGTAACTCTCATAAATTCAAGGATATTCTATATAAAGATTCAGAATTATTTATGGTTAGTCTGGCTGTATAGTCACTTTTACTAATGTCCCTGTAGAGGAGACTGTCGAAATTATTTTAAATAAGTTATTTATAGAGCCGGACTTACTTCATAATTTTAACCGTGAGTTATTTAAACAGTTTTTAGAATTAGCTGTGCAGGACACGACTTTCATTTTTTAATGGTTTTTGTAGAGACAAGTGGAAAGAGTGGCAATGGGGTCCGATGGGCCGGACGCTTGCTAATATTTTCATGTTCTCCATGCAGGAGAGTATTTTTTGATGATTGCATCCTTAGTTTTGCTTCAGTTTTATCGTAGATATGTAGATGACCTTTGCCTTATTCCGAAATGAGTTTAATGCAGAACAGTTCTCAGAGTTTGTCAATACCCTACACCCTAATATCAGATTTACCTTGATGAAGAAGAAAAATAACAAAGAGTTTCCAGAATGAACAAGGCTTGTACACGTGGTTTTAGGAAAAACACTTTACTGGTTTAGGTATCAACTTTTTGTAGTTCTTGTTTTATAGTTTTAAACTCAACACTCATTCAACTCGCTCCCAACAAGGGCCTTCACTCATACTTCCAATTGGTTTACATTTAATGAAGAAATAAACATTTTATCTCATTATCTTAAAATTAACTGCTTCCCCAGACAAACTATTGTTTAAAATGCTTAAGAAAATTCTAAATGCTAGGTTCATGGATGTCCATCGGTTTTGACAGCACCAAAATTGAAAAGTGTTTGCTAGCCTTCCTTTTTACATGGTGACTTTTGCAGAAAAAAGTTCCTGACCATTATTCAAAAGAAATCCCAGCGTAAACCTAAAATAGTTCCAAAATCCAACGATCGGATCTGTATTCAAAACGAAAGACCGCCTTAGTAATCTTTTTAAATTTAATGTTGTTTATAACAGACGCCCAATATGTGATCACGGGACTTATGTGGGTTGTACGAGGAGGCTATTAAAAATGATAATAGATTCTCACAGGAATGGCGTAAGTTCTAGATAAGAACTTAGGTCATGCAAAGCAATTATAGGCAAGTATAGGTCAAGTACATAATGAAAACGACCTAACAATCTTGGAGACCATTATAAAAAAAAAAGATAGTTCCGTCTCTAAATGTTCAATGCCCTCTGTTCAATTGTTTATCGCCTAAGGAGCGTGGTTTGTTTTTATTGATATTCTTGAGTCACTGCGTTCCTTTTGCGAGGGTGGGTGCAGAATGGCTTTACTATTTTAGTGTTTTATTTAATTTTACTGTTTTAGAATTTTACATTTTTGTACATAATTTTATTGTTTATTATCTTTTAAGGTATTCATAAGTTATTTTGAATTTTTCACAAGAATTATGTTCATTGAATTTTTTGAAATACTTCATAATTTTTATGGATTAGCAGTGCTTGGTTTTACGATTCTTGTTTGTATTTTTAGTCTAGGCCTTGACATGTGATTGTGTCATGAAACGTTGGAAAATAATTGTACCTGAGTACGATGCCTTTCCCTATGATTCCCTGATTGATGATATATATATATATATATATATATATATATATATATATATATATATATATATATATATATATATATATATATATATATATATATATATATATATATGGTATATGTATATGTATGTTTGTGTGGTATGAGGATGTTTATATATCTTCAGTCCAATATAAAATGGGTAACTACACTATATATTGCAGACATTGAACAATGCGGTTCACAAATGACATATTTGCCGCCACCTTCGCTGCACAGAACGTTGAAAGAAGAGTAAAAACCAGATGAGAAACTGGGAAGACTATTAGACTGTTTGCTGAAAAGGGAGTTTTTAAGTCAATGCATTCCATTTCAGAGGTGCTCTGAGATCGGCTTTTTGTTGAAAACATTGACTTTAATTCTGAGTTTAATGTACAGAGGAGGTTGACAACTGGAAGAAGATGGGCAAATGCATTTGAACCACGCCATGAGTGAAGGGAAGAAGAGGTAAACATAATGAATGTCACTGAATAAAGATGGAGGAAAGAAACTGCATAGAGAGATATTAACTTGAAGACCATCCTCAAAATTGTTACACAGATGTTCAAAAATTTTGAAACCAAAAAGCGTTACGCTGAGACAGCTAGGGGTCGAAGAAGGAAATTTTATTTTTTGGCTAAGAACCAAATGGTTACCTAGCAACGGGACCTGAGAGCTTATTGACAAGAAATTCCGAACCACATTATGACGAGAAATGACTTTGATCACCAGAAATAAATTTCTTTAGGGTCCTTCATTGGCAGTTCGGAGGGTCGAAGAAGGCCATCAGCGTTATTTTCCGAGATTTTTTACCCACCCGTCCAATGAAGAACTACGAGTTTACAGAAATCTATGTGAGCGCAAGGGCTAGAAGTTTTCTCAAACCAAATTACATTTCAAAGACATCCTGATAAGATAAGCTGAAACAGGCACAGTACAGAGCACTGATATAACGACTCATACCCCATTTTCCACCGATTTGCTGGTTTTAAAATCTATTAGATGGGTATTCTCAACAAAAGATTATGAAGTGTTTTTTTTATTCGTTTTTTGTCCGCATCCAAGAGTCGAAATCGCCAGAGTCAGAAGACAAGTCTAAATCAAGACAGAACGGATATTCATCATAATTCAGGTATGATCGCGACATGAGAGAGGCAGATGATTGACAACCAATCCAGTGTCTAAGTGCGTTGGGTACCATCACAATAGCAAATCGTTTCATCCTTGGACGATTTTACGCTATTTCATCTTTTAAATAGGTATTATGAATTACTCTGACTCTTGAAAAAATTTTCCTTGAAATTTCACACGACTTTACAAAAACTTACTTTGCAATAATCTCAGTTTCTTATGTGTTTCTTGTTCCCAGTCGAACAGGACTACGTTTTCCTTGAATGAACAGACTCCCATTCCCAATCCTACTCTTGCAACAGAGCCACGTTTACTGGCTATTAGAAGACTGTCTGGAGCTGTTTGCCACTTCAGTAAAGGGCCATTATGGGCTTCACCACGATTAAAACCTTATTCTCAGATTCTCTCCTCTCTCCTTTGCTTTGCATGTCGCTTATATGTCTTTGATATAACTTCTCGTATGTTCTGTAGGGAGATATTCACAGCCAGGTTTTTGTCGGTCTTCATTCAAAAATTTTTTTATGTGATTATGCAGTATTGTAAGACCTGGCTATACAAAAATTTTAGTTTTTTCTGTTTATAATACATGTCTGCATTTCCTTCATTTTGCGTATTTCTATATTCCTCATTCATTTTTGTTTACACCCATGCTTTACTGAACGTTTACAAAGCATCATTATCGATCACTAGTTAATATCTCCGAAACTGACTTGACTCTGACCCAAACTAAAAGACGGAATTGTTCCTGATCTCAACTTGGAACCGAGAGGCAGTTCATGAACAGCCTACGAAGGGGCTAAGGTTTATTTCATGCAAATCTGTTGTCTGTCTTTCTCAACAAGCTTTACGAAGAAGAGACGGAAACGGGCATGACTGCCGAATCATTTTCAGAGAATGCAAGGAAAGTGACTATTTAACAGAATGGACTCAAGTAATGATAAAACCCGCCTTTAAAAATAACGGATTTGAAAGGGATTTCCAAATTCAGGAAATGTAGGCAAACCGGTTGCGCCGTGAGTTCGTAACCCCACATGGTGCCTTCAGATTTTTCCTTATTATCTAAAGCTTATTCTGCTTTATTTGCGACTGATGATCTATAACTGTCCTTTTCAGAACAATTGTTATTTATTCTCTTTGTAATGATTTTCTTTCCTGTTTTATAAACTGTCTGGTCTGTTTATAAATTTATTTTATCTACGCATTTCAAAATATAATAATTTATCTTCGCAGAAACTTACACTGATTCATCACTTCTATAAACTGTTTTTTTTCTTCTGCTACGTTCCGCAGGCTCCTCAACATTGTCCGTTATCGGAAACCGTATATGTCCATCCGAAGATGTTTCTGCAATTCTAGAATATAAGATTATTACCTTTCGCATCATTGAAGTTTCCTGTAACGTCGTCTTCTGCAGTCCTCCCCACTCGTTATCTCTTTTTAATATTCTTCCCTCTGCCAAAAGCTACTTTTGGTCTCGTCTCTTCCTCATTTTTCAACGGTGGCGGCTTTGTAGACTTCCGCCTTAGTTGACTTTGCCTAATATGACCTTGCACTTCATGTTTCAAGCTGATACATAAAAAGAGGTGTTACATTCTCTGTTGGTATGTAGCCCATACAAATTAAGGGTTCTGTCAATAGTCAACCAATCAATCATTTCCTGCCGCCGCCCGGGAAAGCTGAAGGCAGAGATGGATCTTGCCGCATAAATCTGACTTGGCCAGTTCCTTCAGACAAATAAAAAAGTCATCCTGTAATACAGTGAGTCAGTGTGAAATTAACTTAGTGTTGGATATTTGTTTGAAGATTCTACCTAAGATTATATATATATATATATATATATATATATATATATATATATATATATATATATATATATATATATATATATATATATATATATATATATGTGTGTGTGTGTGTGTGTGTGTGTGTGTGTGTGTGTGCATGTATGTGTGTGTTTATGTATATATATACAATTTAAGTTAAAAATGTCCGACTTTTTTATTCAAAAAAATACTTAGCATCAGATGCAACAATCTTAACGCTAATCTTCAAAGTGGTCCCCTTGAGGTGACACACACTCTCCCAACGGTTCTACCACTGTCGTTAGCAACGCTGGAACGCCCTTTGAGATGGCGCACAGCTGGTCCGTCGCATCTGCATGATGTCTTCTCGTTTTTTTCAACACACCCGTGTGTGTGTGTGTGTATGTGTTTGTGTGTTTTTAAATGTATACGTACATGTTCCTAAAAGCTCACACATCCTTCCCTTGGCTTCCGGGCCTCAGTGACTTCTTGTGTACACGGTATTTTGTTCTCTGATAGCGTCATCTGCTTCATATTAACACTCTCTTATATTCACCCACAAGAATGTTTTTCTGTTGTATAAGTAACAGGTGAACGATAATGTTTTTCCGTATAAGACATCTTTATCTTTCAAGTGACAATGACAATGAAAATGTTTATTTAAGATTTCTTCAACCGGGATTCCTAGATTGTCTGCCTGACGTTTCTCTTATTCAACCATAATGTCTATGGGAGATGTGTTGGGAACGACTCATACTTACTTGTTATGGTCAGCCTGATTTTACCTCTTTCTTTTTATCTGGAAGCAAATTGGCCAATTGTACTTTCGGCTTTCCACTGATTTGAACAATGAACTTTTTTTATTTTCTAATAATATTTGTGTTATATATTTATTTGTTTCTTTGTTTATTCATTCTAAGAATCAACTTGGTTATACTACAGCTTATTGTCTAATCCGAACGACATTATGTATGAGAAATGAATTTTTCACCAGAATCTCAATCTGAAGAAAGTCGATGATTAGAATGGTATGGAAATGGACGGTTTCCTCAATTTTATTTAATAGACGTCCTTTATTTTTATTTTTGCTTCTCTCTCTCTCTCTCTCTCTCTCTTCTCTTCTCTCTTCTTCTTCTCTTCTCTCTCTCTCTCTACAGGGTATATTTAATAAAAAGTATTGGCTGATTTAATACTTTTATTGAATCAAGGTCACAGAGATTTTGCTTCCTGGAATGTTTGAACTAATTTTTTTTCATTCCAAATGGAATCAATTCCCCGTGTCCTTGGGAATACTCACTTTGCTCATAATTGAATTTCCTGTCCATCATTTGGTCGAAGCCTTCCGGATTTTTGAAAAGAGAGAGAGAGAGAGAGAGAGAGAGAGAGAGAGAGAGAGAGAGAGAGAGAGAGAGAGAGAGAAGCTTGCAATGAACGAATATCAATGTGAAACAGACTGCAATCATCTAATAGTTATTAGAAACATCAAGGGTATCATAGTAATGTGAAATATTTACTTTATATATCCACAGTTAATCGCCTTATTCCTCTTCGACAGCTGCATGCAAATGAAAGAAGGGCAAATGAGCGGAAGAGGAAGCAGGAGGAGCCGGAATTCCGGTCCGACTTGCCTTCCGATTCGCTCGTTACACTTCACTTGCCGGTTAGTTCTGGTAGTTACAGCGAGGGTCCCACTTTCTTAGCAGTTTGTGACTGTTAGATGAAAGAGAAGTTTGAGTTAAACGATCTCTCTTCTGCAGACACGACGAATAAGAAAATAGAAGAGGAAACCCGATTTCTAGCCGCCCGTTTGTTTAGGTGAATTAAAAATGATATGCGCGTGACTGCAGAAAAACAGTGCTAAAACGAGACTTCAGAAATGAATGCAAAACTTGTATTCCTTCATGATGCTCAGGTTTCTGATGTTGAGCGTTTGATATTTCCTATATCAGTGATTCAGATAATCAAGTCCTGTAAAATGCTGGATCTTCAGTCATGGACTATCTTCATACACAATTGAAGGATATATTTTCTCAAGCAGCCTAGAGTTACCAGATTCTCTGAGTATTCTCGAGAAGGAAACCCTGTTTTGCTTCAGAATCTCTGTTCCTGATGACCTGCTTAAGGAAGCTATGGGTCATTGCAAGGGTTTTATTTACCTGTCTATAACAATAAAAACTGAGTGGATTTTTCTTGTTTGTCCGCCCTGCCATTGGGGCGGGGTAAGTAATGGATTGGAAGGGTAGGGGAAACATGACATATCTACCTCCTCCTGAAAAACTGTTTGTCCGCCCCAGGTTGGGGCAGTGTAGGTAGGGGGTCAGGAAAATAGGGGAGACATGAAACATCCCCTACTCCTGCAAACCTGTTTGTCCAGACCGGTTGGGTGGTTAGTAGGGGAGGGTAGGGAGACATGAGGGGCAGCACTGGTTCCAGCACAGCATAGCGAGCGCCATCAAGCCTGGGTCAAGGAATAACTGTTGCTTAAGAGAGGCAGTCATTACCTCTTCTGCCTTTTTACACAGTGAAATCAACTTCTCAATGCAGGACATGACTTTCTACCTGTCTGTCTTGTCAGCAATTATCCCAGTCACTCATTTTATCACTGTTTCATTCTTGCTTCCTTTCATTAATATTTTCTTGCTTCTCCTTCATCTATTTCTCTTCGTTCTAGTTGTTTGCCGATTACAGGTTCCAAAGCACATACCTGCTTCCTAAGAATACTTCACACAAATTGCTCTGCTTTGGACACAAGATCTTTCAGGTAATAAGAGAGCTACTTCAGATGCTGAAAGGAGGCTGAGTAGAGCAGCTGAAGAATTTGAGGTCTGCATTTAGTCAGGAAACATATTTCGGAGTGAAATAAAAGAGGTGATTCCATCAGATATTTCGTACTTTGTTTCTGACTAAATGAAAAGTTTGACATTTCTGTTCGTCCTGGTTCTCATCAGATATATTGCCAGTGAGGAACTTTGTTTCATTCTAGTACATAGGCCTCGTGAGCTTTTTAACCTACCATAACACTATAACCCTCTCCTCTTCTACAAAGAGAAAAAATAAAATCTTGAGGTTTATAAACCCTTAATAGAAAATGACTACATATTTGCAAAAGGAGAGTACTCATTAAAAGCTAAGATGGGTTAACTTCCTGGAAGTTGTTTATATATTTTGTTGTTTATTCAGCAATAAAGATGAGCTATTAGAAGGTCAATAAAATCTGGTGACTTCAAGTTTGAAATTGTGTTTCTTGTTACTTAGTTTCTTCCCAGAACTGTGTTTTATTGAATGTTTCCATTATTGACAATTGACTAGCATGGAGGACGACTTTCAGGCGATCATCATCTCTCCTATACATCGAAATCTCAGTCAGATCTTAAGGCAGAACTTAAGATTCTATGTACAATAGAAGATAAAAGTACGTGTTTATGATGCCCTGTTGAGTCAAATACCCGTGAAATGGTTATGCCAGTCTCATTGTCGGATAAGCAGATTCTCAGAGCTTTGCGCATACAAGGGATGGATTAGGCCTCTTTAGTTTGTTCACTTATATAATGATTTGAAAGTAGAACTTCCTTGTACCTCATCTTAAGAGCGAGGATGATATAGTGTTAGAACAATGAAGTTTGTCTTTACGAAAAAACGTATTTCAGCAAAATGTCTATAAATCTAGAGCTTTGAACAGTCACAGCTTCAGCTTGACATAAAACTTTCTGGCCTGATAGCAGAACACTGATTCCCCAAATGGGTTCGAACGCTTTCAGCAATAAATCCACAAAATGGACTGACATTAAATTTTCAACACTCCTGAGAACTGTTTGCGAAACGATATTTCCTATAGTTATTGCAACTTGCACTTATGTTGCCTTTGCAAAGGCATCTCTCTCTCTCTCTCTCTCTCTCTCTCTTCAGCAATCATTAACCCCATTTCTTAAGTTGAAAGCATGCTACCCTCCTAATCATAACATCATCTGAATAATTAATGAGGGGAATAATTGAAAGGAGACGTCCCATTAACTCATTAGCAGAGGAGACGCAGAATAATGACGCCTATTGAAGTCAGAACGTGTTTTTATTTTGTTAAATGAAACAGATTTTTACTGGTGTTTAACTTTCTTCCTTCGTATATCGAAGGAGTGTGGCTTTGCTTTGCAGGAAAGGTTTATTTTGGAAATTTTGGGAAAAAGGATTTGTGAAGGTAATGTCCTTTTTGATTCAGTTCAAGGTCTGTGTTCTTTCGCCTTATCATTCATTCACAGAAATGCGGAGACCAAAACTTATCATTTTTTCTTCTGTTTATATCTATTCATTCATGAACTTAGTAGAATTCTTCACTTTATACAGAGCGTTACAAATAAAGCAATTGTCGGTGATGTTAATACATCTAGAGATTCTAGACTAATTCCCAAGGGGGCATAGTATATACGTGCACCTTACGTGGTGCAATTTAGACATTACTATAAAGGTTGTTTGCAGTGTCCCTTCGGCCCCTAGCTGCTGCACACTTCCTGGGCATTTACTTTATTTCCATTACCGCTTCTTACTTTCAGTCTTGCTGTCCAACCACCCAACTTCTTCTTTCACTATCTAAGCGTTGAACGGCTAAAAGTGTCCAGTGCTTGGCTTTACAGCCAAATTTTCACAAATCAGCCAATCAACATAAAGGCTAATATTAATTAGCCAGTTAATCAAGTTCACGTCCTTGTCTATTAATGTATTGATTTCATGTACCTGATTGGCTGTGCCTTGTGTCATGCACTCAGTATAAAAGAAGCTTCCTTAGAAGAGGCGAAGAGATACTGGTTCAAAGATCTTCTTCCATCAGTCGTGAAATATGATCTTCAAAGAAGCATTTTTTGTCTTTGTTCACTTTTTATCTAAATCCTCCTCGCTTCCCAGTCTCAGCCTGACTTGAGTCTGAGAGACATCTCGCCGATGCTCAGTTTGGATTCCGTGGCAAGATCTGATCATCCGTTAATTCTGATTCTCCTCTTTCAAGAACTGTGTGGTATCTCTGTTGTCATTACTTCTGATCGCTGTGGTTTTAGACAAACCTGGCATAAGCCACTAGAGCTAAATCCTATTTTCTCAAAATAATTTCAAGTTTCTCGTCTGACTAATTAATTTCTGTTGCAGTTGACGGCGCTGCATCTCTGCCCTTAATCAGTTATCAAAAGGCAGCGACAAAGACCCTTGCTTTTAGCACGTATGAACAAATCAATATCCAAATGAATAATTACATAAAAACACATATATGTATTCCCATTTATAATCAGTCTTTTGACGGAAACTTCCCCTCATCAAAACTCGGAATATTCCTTTGTACGAATCCAAATGCAAATTAGCATGACGACGCTTCATTGCTCATAACGGGTATTCAGTAACTCAGCCAAGACGTAATTGCAATAAGTCATTCAACTTCACGGTTCTTTTCACGAATTAATGGAGTGATTATTCACGCTAAACACTGATGGCAGATGATGGTAACATTGAAAGAGTCTCTTTAAGCAAACTGAAACACTGGGTTTGTCCCAGACTAATACTTGCTTTACACTTAAGTATATTTACAGGAAGACAGCTGTCATTATTATTGTGCCTGATTTTCAAGAACTAACATTTTCACTTCTCTCTCTCTCTCTCTCTCTCTCTCTCTCTCTCTCTCTCTCTCTCTCTCTCTCTCACTTCCAGTGAAACTCCTTGAACGTCTGAATGAGGAGAGAAGAAAATGTATTTTATTTTAAAATGAAGGGTATTTCCTTCTGCTGTTTATATCTTTCTTGACTTCATCTAAAAGGAGATTGTGTGTGTGTGAGAGAGAGAGAGAGAGAGAGAGAGAGAGAGAGAGAGAGAGAGAGAGAGAGAGAGAGAGAGAGAGAGAGAAATTATTTTAGGAAAGTTCTTAATGGGCATGACGATTGATATTATTGTTTTAAATGATGTAGATGGCGAACAAAGTCTTCAATACAAAGTTGAAAGGACGGAGAATATTCCATAATGATTACGAAATGCCTTCCAGTAGCTTGCATTAGTTTTCCTTAATGTCATAAACAGAAATTTGTCATTAAATAGGAGGTATAGCTTATTAAGGAAAGACATGGACTCCTTTCATCACATCATGACTACACAGCTCGTTCATTGGTTTAGAACTCCATTATGAGTTAGCTTGTTCTCATGATTTTACTTTTTTCTGAGAAATTTATGGAAAATAGTGCACCTAAATCTTTCTTCAATGTCATTACATATTTTATCGGTTATCGTCATCAAATCACATACCAATAATTTTGATACGAATACATCTATCATTTCACACTTCACTTAAGTTTCTTGATTTAAATCCTCCTGTTCAAATTCAGTGAACAAAAGTGAACAGATTAATGAGCTGGACAGTTCATGACGAAGGTCTTTCAGTCGTTAATGCTGACACATATTAACGACTCCTGACATCTTAATTATTCTCTGGAAAATACTTCTGACTTTGATCATTTATCGTGCGGAAATCATTTTTTTCATTATTAGAAATAGTTATAATTTAGATGTCTCTCTTGTGCGGTATTTCATGAAAAAGAATTTGTAGTCATGAAAGAGAGATCCAAAAATGAAGATTGTACCAACGAATGTTTGAAAAAATATTATTCAGGTACGATTTAGCAAAGAGAGAACACAGTTCATTTCGTTCAAATGTCAAAAAAATAAATAAATAAAATATAGGGAAACACTCTCTCTCCCCAAACCTGTATGAATTTTTAACTCCAATTTCACCTCTATTTTTATTCGTCAATCTTATTACTAATGACTTTGAAGATGCGAATGACGAATCTTCATATATATATATATATATATATATATATATATATATATATATATATATATATATATATATATATATATATATATATATATATATATATATATATATATATATATAACTGAACGGTCAAATTATTTTCCTGTAATGGGATGCAGTATGACCATTCACTTAGAATCTAAAACAAAAAAATTGAACGACGTTTAACGTAATTTTATGTCGTTCACAGTAATTAGTGAGCAAAACAAATCTAGCTTATTTACCAATGATTGTAAGAAAATATACTTTTTAGACTGTGGAACCCTAACTCTCTATAAGACGCACACACACGCACACACACACACACACACACACACACACACACACACACATATATTAATATTATATATATATATATATATATATATATATATATATATATATATATATATATATATATATATATATATATATATATATATATATATACTAGCTGACCAAACACCCTATACTAAACCTAAACACCTCCTAAATTGAAACCACCCCCGATAAACCTAAAACACACCCCGCTAAACCTAAACATAACCCTCCCACTAAACCTAAACACACTCCTAAACTAAACTAGAAACATACCCTCATACTAAAAAAACCTAATACACACCCACTAAAACCAAAACATATCCCTCATACTAAAACCTAAAACACACCCCAACTAAAACCAAAACATACCCTCATACTAAACCTAACACACCCCCACTAAACCAAAATATATCCTCATACTAAACCTAACACACCCGCACTAAACCAAAACACACCCCCACTAAAACTCCAAACACGTCATCCACGAAACCTAAACACCTTCCATCCAAACCTAAACACACAACCCACTAAACCCAAACACTGTCCTAAATCGAAACACATAACCCCACTAAACCTAAACACATTTCACACTAAACCTAAACAAAACCCCATTAAAACAAAACACACCCCTCTAAAAACCAAAGCATATCATCCACTAAAACTAAACACCCTCCCACCAAAACCTAAGCACACCCTACTAAACCTAAACACACCCCACTAAGCCTAAAAAAACCGCCCTAAATTGAAACACATCCCACTAAAACCTAAACACATTCCTCGCTAATCCTAAAACACACCCCATTAAACCAAAACACACCCCCACTAAACCTAAAAACATCCTTCACTACACCTAAAAACCCTCCCACTAACTTAAAACACATCCTCCACTAAACATAAGCACCCTCCCACTAACCCAAAATGAACCCCTTCAACCTAAACACACCCCAACTAAATCTAAGCCCACACCACCCAAAACTTAAACACACCCCTCAGTAAACTTAAATGCATCCTCTATACCTAAACTCACCCCCACTGAACCTAAACGCACTCCTCACTCCAACTACATGCAACCCCACTCACTAAACCTTAACACATCCACCACTAAACCTAACATCCTTCCTGCCAAGCCTGAACACATCCTCCACTAAACGTAATTACCCATACCACTAAAAACCTAAAAGCACCCTACCACTAAACCTAAACACAAACCACTCCACAAAACTTAAACACCCCTTTATCAAACCTAAATGCCCTCCACCAAATCTAAACACAACCCCACCAAACCTAAACACACATCCCACTAAACCTAAACACACACCCCACTAAACCAAAAACACACTCCCACCAAACCTAAACACAACCTCACTAAAACTACACACACACACACACACACACACACACACACACACACCACTAAACCAAACACACCTGCACCAAACCTAAACGCACCTCACTAAACCTAAAACACACCCCTCACTACCTAAACACACTCACCAAAAGTAAAACACACTCACTAAAACCTAAACACACACCTCACTAAACCTAAACAACCACCCCACCCTGAAACCTAAACACAAACTTTGATGCAGAATTATTAATCACAAGAAAGAAAAGCATTTTCGAAAATGTATCTATGGGCTTGAGAATATGAAATGAGGTATGATAAACCGGTAGAGTTCATTTAAAACATTACAAAGGGAAGGGGAAGGGAGATAAGGAAGGAAAGGGGGGGGTGGATTTGAAACCTATGCGAAAACCTTCCTGTGGTCAAATGAGGCCACCTGCAAATTTCGTCTAGACCGGTCAAGGGTTTGATTTCTACACAAATATATACATATATGTGTTTTGTATATGAAATTTGGGGCGAGAGCTAATTAATAATTACATACCTCTTTCTTGTTCAGTTATTAGTAACTTTTTCTGTAAAGGCGTTTGTAGATAGGCCTACTCGGTGGTGTCACATTTCAAGAGAAGAATCTGTATCGAAATCATTGAATCTTAGAAACGTTAAGAAGTCATTTTGAATGAACGTCGTAACACATTTCTTGTAAAGGTTGGTTGAATGTAAAAAGCAGTAACTTCATCATTATCATTAAATTGCATAATACTGATTACGTTCATTTGAAAACGAAGAACGCAAATAGCAAGTGGGCATTCCGACTTTGCCACGTTTGCAGACAATGTTCATGGAGAACCCTCCTGGTGTACGCTTAGCCTGAACATATTGTAGTGGACAAAGAAACAAACAGACGGAAAGAGACTGCAGCGAGACGGAAACAAGCAGACAGACAGAAACAGAAGGACAGAGAAGGAGGGTCGACAGACGGGCAGTGAGAGAGAGAGATGTATAGTAACCTGAATGACAAACCCTACCTAACCTTAGACTTGTGGGCGAGCGGAGGCAAAAGAAGCAAAGAGAGAAGAGTCATTATTCTCAGGCTCCTTCTTTCCTCTCGTATTCTTACAGCATATAGAGAGCTCCTTCATCCTTTCAAAATATAGTCCTTGTTTGTCTACTGTAAATAAGAAGGCATTCCAGAGTCCAAATACGTTTTTGAATACGTATATTTTCTTTCTTAAACGACCTACAACCCGGTGAATAATTGAAAAAAAACCGCTTGACTACGATATTGTCAACAGATGAATTTCACCCAAGGATGCCATCAAGGCTTCCATAATCCCATCTGTCTCACTGTACAGTCACATTTGCCAGAAAATTTTTATGGGAAAAAGGCAAAGTTACTCCAAGAAAATTGTAGAGATTGTTAAGAGGGAGGTGGCCTTTCGTTCCTGGCACTCATGTTTCGTGAGAAAATGAAAGGGATGAGTTGAAAGAAAACTAACAGTCTGAGGGACTACAAAAATGAAAGAGAAAAATATGTATAAGAAATAAAATTCATTCCGACGTGATTATTTAACTTTTTTTCAACAATGAAGACGCACTGGTGTCAGTCAAAATCCAGTCAAAATCTCTGTTGATCACCGCAGGTGAGGTTTTAGGAAAATTGCTGGACCTCAGATATGATATCCATCTGATGATTTATAATTTACAATTAAAATAGAATATTCTGTTTCCTCTCAGGAGCGAAGTTGATTCTACTGATAGTGTAGCATGAGCAAAAAGCGTTCAGATAAACAGTTCTTAAACTTTACAGATTACAGATTATTCATAAATTATAACCGTTTTGCTTTAATGTCATCTTCGGGAATCGACACAGCAGCTCCCCAGTCACAAGGGGTAGTGGGAAACGCAGACATCCAGTACAGGCAGTTGGTGAAGCTTCTTGGCAGCCATTCTGAGTGGGTATAATATATACCTCTCCTGCCTTGTCTTTCCTTTTTCTCAAATCAGTCATCGCCAAAGAAAGATTTATGTCAGCGCGGCTAAAGGGTGGAAGTTTTGTCAACGGAATGACTGCTGACAGAGTAACACATCAAAAGGCTTCCCCACTCATGAAACAATCTTTCTGATCCTATGAAAAAGGCCTCGGTGATAGCTATTATTTACAATCAAATCAGTCTTTGGAAGAAAAATGTTATTTATTGTGCAGTGCAATATCTGGCTCTGCGTTGTGTCCTCGTTTTTGTTTCGGGGAAAAATTATCATGAGATTTTATCCAAAAAAGACGCGTAACATCTACTGAAGAAAATTCTGATTTCTCTGCAGCAGCATCGCTTAATTACTGTTCGAAGTATCGCAGATTAATTCGCAATTTTAAATAAAGTTGTGGAAAACTTACCTTAAACCAGATTTAGTGAGAAATATGGAAGGAATTAAATCATTTTGGGCAGTGGAGTCAAAAAGAATTCTGTAATCTAAATATAGCAAAAGAAAATTGAAAGCAAAATCTACTTTGGAAAAAATGAAATCAATAGTGTTTTAGGGTACAATATTTGGTTTAAATTTCAGTTCATCTCTTCTGTAAACAGTGGCAATAAACATAAAAATAAAGTTAATAATAGCTAAAAATGTTTTGTTACGTATATTTTTTTGACATGCATCAGGGAAACTTTGATTAAATTATCACCGGATATTTAAAATTTCATGTTTACTAAGGTCAAAATAGTTTTGTCGAGTGAACATGCTATTTATTAAATTATCAACGGATATTTAAAATTTATGTTTACCAATGTATCAAAATAATCTTTGTCGAGTGGAACATATGCTTTGTCCTCTTAGTCTTGTGCAGGAAAATACATAAAAGAAGCATGTGTGCTGTGCATTTCACATTTTCGAGATTTCTTCCTTTATTGTTTAACTATATTCTCTCTTCCATAAACCTGACGATACAAACAAACACATGTGTAATTTGACGTCCTTTGACGACATACTAAAGGCCTCGGTGTGGTTAAATCCACTTCTGAAACACTTCCGGGGAATGACATGTCCTTCAGCTGAATCATTCAGAAGTAATAATGACTTGCCAAAGTAGAGAGAGAGAGAGAGAGAGAGAGAGAGAGAGAGAGAGAGAGAGAGAGAGAGAGAATGCGATTCCCAAGTTTGTGAATTAAACGAAACTTGTACATGGTAGAAAAATACTGGTCATTTTATCCCCCAGAGGTCTTGTCATAGTTGACTTGTTCCTACTTTTCGTTTTCTTCCCAAAGGATTCTAAGCAGCTCTTTGCGAGTAACTCATAGACAGTTTCCTTTTTACTTACTTTTTATTCAACAGACTATTGCTTCAGTCTATTTTGTGCAAGAATTAAATATCCATAATTACCTAACCATTAAATCTATATGAATCATTCAGTTTTAGTTTTTGTTATTGAATTAATACTTTTCATCACGACCAGTCACTTCACTATCCAGAATTGATAAACTCTCAAGGCACAAAATGGTTATCTCCAATGAATATATAATTTCGCATGAACAGAACTCAGCCACATTTGATAAAATACGAATGTCATTGTTTATGGTGGCCGAAGTTAAAGATCTTCCCGTTTTCATTTGTTAATCTCGTTAGGATATATTGACTATCATTATTCTTGAGTTGTATAGGAACTGTGCTATTTAATATGGGAGTAAGAAGTGGAAATAAAACCCAGCCGCAAAATTTCTGCGGCAGATTCATCGTTTGTTAAGGGAGGAAGAATCATCAAGGTCCATTCAGCCTGTCTATCCACAGTTAGACAGCTGACTAGGTCTTTGTCCAGTCAGTTGTCTGACTGTGGATAGACAGGCTGAATGGACACTGGTTGATTCTTCTCCCCTTACCAAGAGATGAATCTGCCGCAGATATTTTGCGGCTGGTTTTATTTCCAAGAGCTGTTAGATCATAGGACCAATTGACACTTAATGGAAGGCTTTTCAAGGTTAGTAGTAAAAGAAAATATGCTTTCAAATTATTAGTTAAATATTTTAGAAAAATGTCCTGGCCCTTTAAAAATGTTTGTTTTGAAAATGTACATACATTCACCTGATGCCCTGAATTTTTGCTGTTTAGAGGCTCGAAGGAAAAGTACTGTTACAAAATGAAGATGAAACCTTTAGCCCTTCATCTAAGTACAGATTCCTTCCACCCCTTCGGTACCTCTGCTTGGAAATGCATTTGGAATCTTAAAAGACTTTTCAATTAGAATTTCTAATGAGGTTCTTTTAAGCGATGATGAAAGGGAAAAAAGATTAAATATGCCTGAGATGTCCGTAGATAAAGTGCTGTCAGAGACTGTAAAGGGAATAAAGCCAGAATGAAGAGGGAGGTGCAGCAAATAAGGTCTCTTGGGAGACTCTTCATTGAGAGAGATATGAAGTACTCAAGGTCTGAGATCCCATGGAAGGGAGATAAACATAAAAGTTCTAAAGGGAAATGGTTACCCCCACAGTCATTGTCGTTATCATAACTCTGGTCTGCTCACCTTCCTGTGGAACAAGCTTCACCAAACAAAATGCCAGATTGTGAAACAAGGAAAAATGAAGACCAACACAGGGTTGAAATAAAAAAAGAAATAAAATTAAAGATTACTGAGCAAAGGAAAGGAAGTGAGCTTAATGAAGCACAGTCTCAGCTGAAGGAAGCCTAGCGCAAGAAGACGCCTGAGAGCAGTACACACTCTGTAGAGGATGTCCTGATTCCTGTGACAGTGTCGGGGGCTTTAGGTGAGACTGAATAGCATAGGTACAAGAGCAGATGTGGCCTTTTGGGAAGCCTCTTGTGTGGATGGTTTCATCCCTGGTTGATCACCCAGGGTTGGCTGTGCCAACGCTGTGAGCTTCTCTTCAATCGCAATTACTCCTTTTGAGGAAAAAATTTTCTGCTCTGAAGATTAGCGCTAATCAGTAAATCGAAACTGAAGATACATCGAAGTGTGTTGAGAGAGAGAGAGAGAGAGAGAGAGAGAGAGAGAGAGAGAGAGAGAGAGAGAGAGAGAGAGATGCTATACCCTTATATTTAGAATAAATTTGAAATGACCTCTTAGAATTGCGTGGCGTGCATCATGAAGATTATAAAATATAATTTTATGTACCTTCGTTGAACACTCTTTTGTTTTACGTTTACATGAATCTGAAACATTTCGTCACATTCAAATGCCCATATATTTCATTATCATCACCAGTATTACATGTTGAGTTTCTAAAGAAGAGAGCTGAAGTGGAGGGAAGAGAGAGAGAGAGTGAGAGTGGCTCTCGGGGTTTGTGTGAAGGGAGTCGGTGTCAAGGAATGAGGGGAAAAGAAAGAGAGTTGTCTCATCACAATTTCATTGGCACATATTTTCTTGCTTCTGCTCGTTAGATTTATATATTCGTTATTTTCTAAAATGCGCAGGAAAATAAGAAAAGAAACCAAATCCCTAAGAGATGGAAATATGATATACAAAACGACAATGTATGCGAGAAAAATAAAAATTTTTTCTACAATCAACGCCGTTTCAACATATATGTGTCCGGAAGGGTCCAATACAATGGAAGCTTTGACGTTATACAAGCTGTTAACGAATGAATGGTAAGTGAAGCAACGAATGATTGTTAGTTGGGGACACCATGAAGATTCGGCACTTGGAATAAATAGTGCCTCATGAATCGGAAGGTTCTGCTTCAAGATCTGGTGGGGATTAGTTTGGGTGTTTGGGGGAGATGGGGATTGTTTGAATGGAATCCTCAGAGCAGAACACCTTGCACAGGTTAGAACAACTTACACTTTTATCTTCTGCACATTTGGTATCTGCCAACACACGAAAACACTGAATGAAAGAAGAGTAAAGAATTAGGAGGCAACAGAATGCAAAATATCGCCAAATTTAGCTTGAAGCCTTCAGTTCATATTAGGCTTTGAATAGTTTGTTTTAGCTGCTGGATAGGCAACGAACTCAGCAACTCCAAGAAAGTTGACAAATCTTTACTTTCAATAGTTAAAGACATCTGTGACTGTACAGAAACAGACGGTTTGAAGATGGTAAGAGTGTCAGGAGGACTGCGCAATTCAGTGACATAGTTGCAATAAAATATGCAATGTACAAGCCCTCCTGACCTGAAATGTCCTCTCTCTCTCTCTCTCTCTCTCTCTCTCTCTCTCTCTCTCTCTCTCTCTCTCTCTCTCTCTCACACACACACACAGACGCAGTCAAGATGGGAGGAAATCCTCAAAATTTGTGGTTCCGTTATCGTCTCAAGTAAATTCATATTAGCGTGAGTGAGTGTGGCTGTCAGAGAGAGAGAGAGAGAGAGAGAGAGAGAGAGAGAGAGAGAGAGAGAGAGAGAGAGAGAGAGAGCCAGGACATCAAAGATGAAATCAGACCTCTTCGTTTCATCTTGAAAGATCTTCTCTGACTAATTAAGGCCTCAGAACTCTTTAGCTGTTCTCCTCAGCCTCTTCTCAACGCCTGCAGTATCACTTGTCTAAAACACAAGCAATTTATCTGAAGTAATCCCAGGAAGCAGCTGCTGGTTGGGATCAGTAATCTACAAACAAACAAGCAGGCAAGCATTCAGAGGGAGAGGAAAATAGGCGAGGGACAGGAAAGCAAGAGGATATCAGAGGAATGGGATTAAGTATATAACGGTGAAAGGTGAGTGACGTATATTATTGTTAACAAAGACAGACAGGAAGTCATGTCATGTATTGAAAAATCGACTGCACCGTGGAAGGGAGAGACGCAAAGATAATGACAGCATCCACGCAATGATGTACAACTTCCATAAGCCGGTCACCAGAACAAAGATCCTGAACCAAAATAAGTTTTCTTTCTTGACAGTTCTCCGGAGAACTTATTAACGCCAGGCTCTTTCGAATGAATATATCTCTCAAGTATACAGAGAGATGGTCCAGGAGAGAAAACACGTTTTTACAGAACCTAATTTCCTCAATGGAAAATAATTATAAAACGATCGCCCTCTGAACAACTAAGCATCAGGAAGTAACAAAAGTTTTGCTTTCATTTTCTAGGGTTGATTTTTAGCAACAATTTTTATGTACTTATAATTGTTTTTTCTCCCGATTTCTTATTTCGAGTTGAAATGTGTCTGCACAAGACAGAGAGAGAGAGAGAGAGAGAGAGAGAGAGAGAGAGAGAGAGAGATCGTATGACTTTTTAAACTTCTCTCTAATGTGATGGATTGGAAGGCGCGTGGGACCTCAGTTCCGGAATTTTCAGCTTTCCTTCCTCCACTTGCATTCAATTTACGATGACGAATAATGGCATTATCTCGCATATTTCTCTGATAACTATGATGTTGCTAAAGGCTATTTCTTGCCTGTAGTCTGTTCCACACTTAAATCCTTCCATAACGAGCTCTCTCTCTCTCTCTCTCTCTCTCTCTCTCTCTCTCTCTCTCTCTCTCTCTCTTCCAAAATCGCGCATGGCTGCGATCAAAAGATGGACGTCAAATTCAATTATGATCAAAGTGAGAGTATTCCCAGGGACAAGAGAATAATTCCATCTTCAGTAAAACAAGTAAACAATGCGCCGAAGTTTCTACGGCGCAATCTAGTTTTCTGTACAGCGTATAATGCTGTATGAGCCGCGGTCCATAAAACTCTCAGCCACGGTTCGGTGGCGGCCTGTCCTATAGCGTTGCCAGACGCACGATCAGGGCTAACTTTAACCTTAAATAAAATAAAAACTACCTTGGCTAGAGGGCTGCAATTTGGTATGTTTGATGATTGGACGGTGGATGATCAACATACCAATTTGCAGCCCTCTAGTCTCAGTAGTTTTTAAGATCTGAGGGCGGAGAGAAAAAGTGCAGACAGAAAAAGTGCGGACGGACAGACAAAGCTGGCACAATAATTTTCTTTTACAGAAAACTAAAAAAAAAAATGGTTTAAATATTCCAGAAACCGAAAGCTCTGTTTAACATTGATTCAATAAAAAGTATTGACTGTGCTAATCTTTTTATTCTAATTACCCTGGAGAGAGAGAGAGAGAGAGAGAGAGAGAGAGAGAGAGAGAGAGAGAGAGAGAGAGAGAGTGACGCAAACAACTAATCAAAGGACTCCTACTTCACACCATTTAATCACCGATATTTCTAATTTAGTTTTAAACTGTACCCCTCTGGTATCCAAGGTGATCAGGAAAAAATGGATGAAGAAACGAATAAATACAAAACTTATCAATATTAATACGAAATAATAAGTAAACAATTTATGTAAGCGGAAAGCCGAAAGTAGCATTAACCGATCTGCTTCAAGATAAATATGGAAGGAGCGAAAGCTATCAGACCCGTAACAAGTAAACTTTGTATCGTTCCCCGGACAACACTTATCAGTATGGTGGTGAAATAAGACAAACATCAGAGATCGAGCCTTGTCAACAGAACAAATCATGAACAACAGGCAATCTGCATTTCATAACCAGCTGGACAAGATAAAGAGTCTGACTCAGAAAACACCATCGTTCACTTGTCATGTATGCAATAAAATTACTTTCATGTGGAAAAACATCAAAAGTTAATAGGAATGAGTTGATTCATAAATGTATGAGAGAGAGAGAGAGAGAGAGAGAGAGAGAGAGAGAGAGAGAGAGAGAGAGAGAGAGAGAGAGAGAGAGAATTTGGAAATTGAAGAAGTAGAATTTTTACGTTGGATTTTTATTTTTCTCTAAAGGAAAACTATTGTGCCGACTTGTCTGTCCGCCAGCACTTTTTTTGTCCGCCCTCAGGTCTTGAAAACTGCTGAGGCTAGAGGGCTGCAAATTGGTAAGTTGATCATCCATCCTCCAATCATCAAACACACCAAATTGCACCCCTCTGGCCTCAGTAGTTTTTATTTTATTTAATGTTAAAGTTAGCCATAATCGTGCTTCTGGCAAAGATAGAGGATAGGTCACCGCCGGCCCGTTGTGTTAAAGTTTCATGGACCGCGGCTCATACAGCATTATACCGAGACCACCGAAAGATAGATTCATTTTCGGTGGCCTCGATTATATGCTGTAGCGGCTGTACAGAAAACTCGATTGCGCCGAAGAACTTTTGGCAATTTTTTTCACTTGTTACTTCTTGAAGTAAGATTATGACAATAGCAGACTAAATAAATCCCTGCCTTCTCTTAATCTCAGACTAAAGTACCTTGCGTAACGCAGCATTCGCTAACAAGATGTGCCTAGTGGGATGAGGAACCACAAAAGCTGAATGAAGCCTGTCAGTCTGAGCACCATCCCACCGCTGCTGCCAGGGGAGAAGTAGAGAAAGGGAGATACGAAGAACCACCCAGCCTCTTCCGCTGAGAAAAACAAAAAACTTGATGGTGCCATTTCCGAGCTATGAGTCATGCCATGTCTCCGGAGGGTATTTCGAGCGACCTACTACAGCAATATTAGTCACATATGACATTCAGAAGCTCTGTACGGAGGGATTTATAGGCTGATATTAAGAATACGCTTCCTACAGGAAGGGTTTCGTTCTATGCAAAGATAAGGTTTGTGGACGCGTTCTTTAAGCTGATACGAAAAATAAAACAATTTCCTACTTCTTCCACCTCTTCAACATCAGAATAAACAACTTCATTTCATATATTTATGCAAAAGGATACTTTCCATGTCTTGACAATAAATAAAAAAAAAACAATAAAAATTTAAGGAGTTTATGCTGTTGTTTCTATATCAGAAACACACACACGTACATACGTGTATATATATATATATATATATATATATATATATATATATATATATATATATATATATATATATATATATATATATATATATATATATATATATATATGTATATATATATATATGTATATATGTGTGTGTGTGTGTGTGTGTGTGTGTGTGTGTGTGTGTGTGTGTGTGTGTGTGTGTGTGTGATGGAAAACAAGTGGAATCTGAGAGGCAGAAGGTCTTTTCTTTAGTCTACAGAGTCAGCGGCTAAAATGGTATCATAAGTTCAAAAACTGAAGACATCTGAACAAACGATATCATAATGACATCTTTGGAGTCACTTTAATACACAAGATATTGACGGAGGTGAGGGATCCTTGTTTAGAGATTCTCTCAAACTCTGCGATTTTAGTTGAAAGAGAGGAATTGGGAATTTGACTTTGATGTAACAAAGGAGTCTGATATTTGAAGTAAGAAGTAGAAGGGCTATGGAGGGTGAACCATTGGCCCGTGAGCAAAGGGAAGGAAAGGTAAGCTAATAGAAGCCACTAATAAAAAACAAGGAAAACAAACTGTGGGAGAGAAATAAGAACCTTGAAGAACTCCTCTCAAATCAGAGATGGAAACAAGAGTTACGCAAACAGCAACAATGAGCAAAAAGTTGCTAGATGAAAATACAACAAACAAGTTTACAGTAAATCGAATGAAAGGTATGCACAAAGTTCCTCTCGAAACCTCATAAACTGCAAAAAAGATATTCTTAAATAAATTAAAAGAAGTACAGAGCAAAACACTAATGTACAACTCACACTTTGCAATAATCAATAAAGAAATTTAGATATTTGTTTGATACAAAATGAATTAATAAATAGGTATATCGTGTACATCTTTTGCAGTTTTGTTAATTTTGTCTCCATCTTAAAATCGAAATCGCCAGTGCCACAAGGCAAATATAGATCAAGAGAAAGCGAAAATTCATTTGAATTCAGATGCCAGTTCCGTGTAATGAGAGACCCAGAAATGATTGACAGTCATTGACACCAAGTGTATGTCGCTTGTTATAAAGCAAACTTTTTATTCTTCGACGGTTTTCCCTCTGGAGAATAGCATCTTTTTCTCTGTACTATAAAATTTTGCCCCTGGAATCTTATCATTTTACAAAAGTTTCCTTTGTAATTATGTCAGTTGCTTATGTGTTTTATGTACCTTTGTCAATCAGGATTTTGTTTTCCTTAGAATGAACAGACTCCCATTTCCAATCTATCTCTTGAACACACAGTCACGTTTATTTGCTATTAGGAAAAGTCTGTCTTGGAACTGATTGGTAATTCCAGTGAAGGGTCTCTCTCTCTCTCTCTCTCTCTCTCTCTCTCTCTCTCTCTCTCTCTCTCTCTCTCTCTCTCTCCTTTGCTTCCTGTGTTGCTTATATATCTTTGATATATCCTCTTGCACGTGTGTGTGTTCAGTAGAGAGATATTCCTAGCCAGATCGTTTGTTCGGAGTTCACTCAAAATTTCCTTTGCGTGAGTATGGAATATTGTAAAGGCTCAATTATACAAAATTTTTGTCTGTGTGGTTTTCTTTCTTTTCAATGCCTTTTTGTTTCCTTCATTTTTAGGCATGTCAACCTTCCATATTCATTTTTGCTTGCTTCCACGCGTTTCTAAACATTTACTAAAGCATTTATATCGACCATTGATGCAATTTTTAATTCCACTGGGAATTGACTTGACTCCGACTCAAAATGAAAGGCCAGAGTTGTTCCTGATCTAAAGTTTGACTCTGAGAGACAGTTCTCGAGTCGCCCACAGAGAATATCAGGTTTATGTCTAGGCACAATTGTTGTCATGAATTTCACATTTTCATGAAGAAGAGGTGGAGATGGACCTGGCTGCCAAATCATGATCAGAGACTGCAAGACAAATGTCTCTTAGATAGAAAGGACTTCGGTTCTTTAAGTAATGGCAAACCTGCTTCTGTAAAGAAATAAATAAATGAAAGGAACAGATCAGACGGATTAGGAAGTACAGAGAGAGGAGGAAATTTCCAAATTCTAGAAAGAAACGTCTGTATAACTGGCCTAACAGACTGAGTTTGAGGTCACAACTTCCACGAGTTGCTTGTAGAGTTTCCTAAATAAAAAATTCAATTTTTTCCTCTTTTCGATAAATAATCTATTTCGTTCCTTTCCGAAATAATTTTATAATTTTTTCTTTTCTCTATAATTTTCCTATTTAAACTCCGTTCCGGTTTGTAATGTTTATAGAAGTATTTTTATTGATATCCTTTAAAATTACATAGTTCATCATTCATAGAAACTGACACTGATTCATCGCTTTTATAAACTGCTTTTCTTAACTATATATATCCCGCAGTTTCCTCAACATTGTAAGTTTTGCGAAGTGTGTAGATATTCCCTCTTGGGATGTTACTGTAATTCTGGAAAGTTTGGGTAAATAGCCTTGTTGGTCATTAGTCTTTTCTCATGATTACTACCTTCTGTCTCATTAAAGTTTCCCAACGATGTTGACTAATGCAGTGAGTCCTTCCTACTCAAAATTATCCTCGTGTTTCCTTTTGCCAAAAACTGCCTTTAGTCCCGTTGCCTAATAAGACCTAGGTACTTCATGCTCCCGGTGACACATAAAAACATGCCACATTCTCTATTGGCATATATGTAAGTCATTCATCCTCTCATTAATCAAGCAATCAATTCCTACGGCCCCCAAAGCGAGGCAAAGGCTTAGATGGATTCTTGCCACATATATCTGACCTGTGTTGGTTCTCTTTGACAAATAACAAGTCTTCCGCACAATACCGTGAGTTGGTGTGAAATTAAGTGCATATATATATATATATATATATATATATATATATATATATATATATATATATATATATATATATATATATATATATATATATATATATATATATATATATATATATATATATTTTTTAGTGTTTGTGTGGGTGTGCATATGAACGTATGGAAAACGTTACATCATGTCTGTGATACCCCTCAGAATTTCATCCCTGGCCCCACTCCCAGACTTCATTGTGACCCATGGTGCACATGATATGTGTTTCTTTAACGCAATCCAGACTGAGCTTACGAACTTTTGATGTTCGTTCACAGGGCGGTAATTCTGTTGTGTAAGTTACGAGCGAAAGATCCTGCTTTTCTGAGCAAGAAATTTTTGTCCTTTCAGTTGATTATGATGTGCAAGATGCTTGTCGTTTAAAATTTCTCCTGGTGAGAAGTACTCCTTAGACTGTCTATTCCTGAGGCTTCTCAGCTTCGCCAGAGGTTTGAGAAGGGTTCTGTTAGGAACGATACAAAGTTACTTTGTAATGGTTACAGGTCTTTTGCGTTCTGGAATAGTGAAACCAATTTTTTTCCATAAATGTAATCGACTGCGGTGTCACGGGCAACACCCTCACTTTACACGCCCATGGATTTGACGCCCATCCGTTGTGAGTGTTTAAAGAGAGAGAGAGAGAGAGAGAGAGAGAGAGAGAGAGAGAGAGAGAGAGAGAGAGTCATTAGTAGCATCGTGGCTATGATAGTAATATATGAGATATGTGTTTACATACCCACAGAGAAATCCCCTTATTCTTCATCCGAAACTGAATGCAAGTGAAGGAACGGGAGATGACAAGAAGAGGAGAGCAGGTGGTGTCGGAACTGAGTTCCGACTCCCTTCCCGATTCACTGAAGGTCAATCAGTTGCGGGCAGCACCCGTCAGAGAACATCTTCTGTTCATGGTTGACGAAATGTTTAGGTGAAGAGTAAGTATGAAAGTCAAACGACCTCTCTCTCTGTCTGTCTGTCTGTCTGTCTGTCTGTCTGTCTCTCTCTCTCTCTCTCTCTCCTGCAGACACGACATTTCAACTCGATGACGAATACCACGATGAACAGAGATCGACCTCTCATTAAACCTGATGTCTTACAGAGCAATTTTACATCAAAAACTTTCTGGATGTGGCAACTGCATTCATCAACATAAGGACCAACAAGGCAAAATTCTAGTATTTACAAACGAATAACAGAAAGAAACAGATGATGATTATCTGTACTTTTTAGGAACTCTTCTCAAACATCCCTGAGTTCCTTTCATTCGAAGTGATATCTTTATATTTCATAAAAACTTTTTTTTCTGCATTTTGTTAGACGATGAGTTTTCCTGACGCAAGGTATCATTTCAATAGCACAAACCTATATTTAGATTAACAAATATTCCATAAAAGATGAACGAATTAGGGAAATATGGATACTGGCTTCATTCATGCAATATATTTCATTCAATGAAATCAGATCATAACCACAACCTATATCTCGATGGTGTCTTGCATTATATATATATATATATATATATATATATATATATATATATATATATATATATATATATATATATATATATATATATATATATATATATATATATATATATATATATATATATATATATACTATATATATATACATATATGAACTAAATGGTATCTATTAACAAAATATAGATTTTCAAAACCTTTAGATGAGAGAAACGTCCAAAAATCATGAAACAGACCAATGAAAAACAGACCAATGCAACAAGACCACCAGGAATAATTTATGCGACCGGTATTTTGGTCCACAACATCTATCATGAACTAGTTTGTGAATTCATGAACACGTTATTCGCATTCTCTCTGTCTCTGCCTGTCCGTCTGTCTGTCTTTCTCTCTCTCTTTCACACTGTCTGCCTATCAGGCTGATTTATTTGTTGTTTCCTTTTGCGTTTGCATCTTTGCATCTTTCTTCGACTGGCAGCCCTCTCCAAGTTTATTCATTTTGTTGTTTCCTTTTAATCTTCCTGGTTCTGTCTGTTAAACATCGTTCCATCTTGGGTTCGGTTTTCATCTTTCTTCTTATTCCTCAATCCCTTTTCTAAGAGAAAGCAATATATATATATATATATATATATATATATATATATATATATATATATATATATATATATATATATATATATATATATATATATATATATATATATATAATCTTTTAAACATGCTTTTTATTAAAATGCATGAAAAGGAAAAAATAATTTTTTGAGACATCGTAAGAAAATCCTGGTGTGTCTCATATAATTAATTTTTACTTTCTAGGGTGTTTTTTTCTTTTCTTTTTTTACTTTTTAGTCTTGACAGAAATTTTAACCAATTTATTATTGTAGCTAACGAAATTGAATGTGATATTTAATAATAACCTGTCGAGCCAAAGAAGGTTCTGAAAAATCCGTAGAGATGTTAACTTATTCTACAGAGTCCAAGAAGGTATGAAAAATCCGAAGAGTTATTCACTTCATACAAACCTTGAGGTACTGGGAGAGGTTACTGTAGGGTGACTAGAGGTCACTGCTGACCTACTGATTATGTATGGTTGTATTGTCATCAGGATTGAGTAATCATGCAAAATTTCCAGTTCGTCGGACGAAGGGAACCGGTCAAAAATTGAGTTAAAACATTTGACACAGGCAAACAAACAGACAAACAGACATGAAAGCAAGCTAAATAAAAGCATATAAAAAGCAAAGGCTCTGGTCAGCTGGATAGTGATAAAGGGTGTGAAGTAGCTGTTGCTTGTGGACCTTCCTTTTTCTCTCAAGAGAGAGACGATAGCAACTGTGTCACTTCTCGAGGGGAACGAAAGGACCGCAAAAGATAATATGAGAGAAAAGAAAAGATAGAGAATATGTGAAACTCTCGTATATGGATCACAGCTTCTTACACTTTTCTTTGGTCCAACTGAAAGGCAACGCAAAACGAGAGTTTACGGTCTGAAGTAGTTGAGCTTTTATATGTATATATACCCGAAGACAGTGTTGTCCAAACTTTTCGCTTTTCGTACCCTTTGTTACCTTCTACTACTGTTACGTACCCCATTTCTTATTAAACTCAATTAAATTTGGAAGGGCAAAGCAGATAAAATATTAAGAACTCGCATGGTTTGAGTGCTGAACAGTAAAATGCAA
This sequence comes from Macrobrachium rosenbergii, assembly GCF_040412425.1. Taxonomy (NCBI): domain Eukaryota; kingdom Metazoa; phylum Arthropoda; class Malacostraca; order Decapoda; family Palaemonidae; genus Macrobrachium; species Macrobrachium rosenbergii. Next base: position 20,755,059 of record NC_089766.1, on the reverse strand, counting down.
TTCTGTATACTGAAATAAGAAGAACAACGAAATAACAAAATGCTTAAACTTACTTACCACTTAATGAGAAATGTGGAGTTGATGTTCACTGACTATTTTTTGCATTCTTACTGGTATTAAGGCTACTGCTGTAATCAGGCTTTGTTTCAGGTTGCCTTTCAGTTTCTTTCTCTGTTTTGATTTGATAACACTTAGTGCGGAGAAAATGCTTCATAAAGGTAGGTAGATCCAGATGGCAGAAGTATTTCCAAAGCCTTCTTTCCAAAGTCAGGGTGCTCATTCTTTACACAGCTCCAAAACTGTGTAAGTTTTGAGGTTTCAAATGTCATTTTGAGGCCACGATCTGCACACACGTCTAGCAGACTTTCCTGAAGGCAAATGGGAAACTGCTTCTTCTCATTTTCAGATAGGAGGCATGGATTTCTAACCCAGTCCAGCTGTACTGATCTTTCATATATGTCAGGAAAGTAAGACTTAAATGCACAATAAGATTAGACAAATGCCCCGCAATGATTGGTTTCACAGTAGCTTTCTCATCATTGTTATTGGAAAAATAGGCTTCTGACAAAGGAAACCACGTAAAATCTCCCCCTGAACATGCCTCCTTCTAATTTTGAAAGCCAGTAACCTTATCATACAAGTTGAGAATGTAACACTACCCTGCAGACATAAATTTAACTCATTCAGTTTGCTGAATATATCTGCAAGATATACCAGTTGCGCAAGCCAAGTAGTGTTTTCAAAAAATGTGGCAAAAGGAGATCCATGTTCTGATAAGAAGGAAGCTACCTCATCTCGCAACTCAAACAACCTGGTGAGCGTCCTCCCACGCGAAAGCCACCACACTTCTGTGCATTAATAGCTGTGTGTGCTCAGATCCCAAGCTTTCACACAGTCTGTGAAACACACGAGTACTTAGTGGCCTTAACTTTATAAAATTGATTACATTGACTGCATCATTCAGTATCCCGTGCAACTGGGAACTCATTTACTTTCATTCGCAAAAAGGCAGAGGATTCTTCTTTGGTATACAACAGCAGGAATGAAAACACTGAATACCAGCGATGCTTTCAACAGCCGAAGGAAAAGAAAGGAAACCAACATAAAACGAATGTTGATTGAGAAGCCTCTTATTTGAATTCGTGTCTGTTTTGTAACGGAAACTTTTAGATAATTAATATAGAGATGATCTGTATTGGAATAATTTACAATACATTTTCATGAAATAGATGTAAGTAATACTGTACTATCGTAGTTTTTTCATAAATTAGATGTTGGTAGTACCATCATAATTTCTCATCGCTTCTTTTTCTATAAATAGAAAGTGATAGATAAATAGATAGATAGATATGGACTACAGTACATGATGAAAATATTTGTTGAACTTTTCAGATTTGTAGCATATAGAAAGTTCAGCTCAAATATCCCTTGCATACTTCATAATAAAAAAAATGCAAGATCACTTTGAGCGTAGACGTGCTTTCCTCAAACATTTAGGCTAGAATCCTGTGATGTCTGTCATGCGAATATATATTGTTAGATCGGTTTGCAATTCAGAGGAGGCCAAAGACATCGTCTGCTGTTACCTTGAAAGCTTTGCTTCAGGGAAATGGAAATCGGGAGCACGTTGCTTTCAGGGTTGTATCAATAATCAGCCTCTGCGGACGTTTCCACCTGGTTTAGATTCCACAGGAATTCTACGATAGAATAGATCACTGGCCAAGCTGGAGGTTGGCTGGGTTACAGAAGCATATTCTTGTCTCTAGGAGTACCTAGAGGCATCCTCCCCTGTGTACAGGAGCATGCTTTGTGTACGTCCTTCAGCAATAAATGCTCTTATAACCATATACTAGAATCTATGAAGATGCCCATGTTTGACGCTTATTGCTTAAGTTATTTCAGACAGGTATCATACAGAAGTATATTATTCCAGTCATGAGTTTTCTGAATTCCATTAAACATAATAGTGTGATATCTCACACAAACACGCATGGGCGGGCGGGCGCCTGCGCATTTATATATATATATATATATATATATATATATATATAATTATGCATACATATGTGCAGAATTGTTTGAGTTAATCTATGTATACATATATATATGTGTGTGTGTGTGTGTGTGTGTGTGTGTGTGTGTGTGTGTGTGTGTGTGTGGATAATTGTTTGCATTTATAATTCACGTGACATTATAATACTGTTTTTTTATAGAATGATTAACTCAACGTAAACGAGTTACTATACACTTATCGAATTAACAATATACGGAGTAATTTCAAAGACTAATTTCAAATCCCTGAAATTATAATCCGGTGATTTTCCCTCCGAATTATCAGTTTTGTTCGACAATAATCACCGTTCCACGTAAATGACTCTACTCATGGAATGCGCTCCAGAGCCTAATTATCTTTGGGACCAGAAATTACCAACTGGTTAATTATGTACGCGTTAGAGGCACCGGAAAATGTTGGAACTCTCTCACTTTATTTGGTGTGTAAATCAAATTGGACGGTCAGTATTTTTGCCTTTCTGCTAATTGGCTTTGACAAAAAAGATGTCTACGCAGGATACACACGGGACGGCCTTCTCAGAAATGCATGAGAAAGTCGCCATGTCTCCGCAAGTGATGGCAGAACCTCCCCAGAATTTCAGGAAACGATATGTCTTCCCAAGGTACGATAGAGCCTTCTTAGACACGCATAAAAAATGTTAACAGTATGTCTAATCAAGGAGGGCTATGGACGTTCATTTGAGATTAGAATGTCTCCAAGAAATGTAAAAAGATATGAGTCATTTTTAAGATGGCCTTATATCCTTTCGTTAATAACGCTTTCAGATTGACTCACTCTTGTCAGTTTAAGATGAGATCATATGAACTATGTCTCCCATTAATATAACAAAGTGAGTAAAACACACAAGACAGGACAACCACTAGAAAAAAAATTATTCTCTTTTTCCTTTATTTTTACGTTTCTTTCCTAAGTGTTCCTCTTGCTTTACAAATGAGCATGCAAATGTCTCGGTTGCTATATTGTAAACAGTGCTCTTGTTTTTCAATGCAATACTCAAGCGCGATAAACAGTGAGTCGGGAATGGGCATTACGTACATAAAATTAATGCTATTAGCAACGAAGCATCCCTAGAACCAGTAGGAATCTTCACCTTAGAAAAGGAACTTTTAGGAAGGAGAGAAGAGAGGGCGACTTCGAGGACCAAATTTCATCGGGTAGTCATCGTCCTCCCTCCAAGGACTTCCCAAGATGAAAAAGACTTCGGGGACAGAAGAGATTTCGGAGGCTACTGTATACCTCGAAACTGAGGAGCCTGGGTAAGAAAGCATTTGACAGCATTCCCATTCTATGGCCCATCTTACCCGAGGTTCCATTTCGTATAAAAGTTTACTTTTTGTCACTCGATTTCCTTATATTGCTCTCTCTCTCTCTCTCTCTCTCTCTCTCTCTCTCTCTCTCTCTCTCTCTCTCTCTCTTGTTATTCTAGTTCTTATAGTTCTAATTGGCTGCTATGTACTCAACGCATTAATCCTTTCTGTTCTTATTCCTCCCACAAGCGTAATGTATCTAATACATTTATGTTACCGAAGATAAATAGCGAAGTTTTTTAGAAAACTGTCCAAGGAAATAGCCTTACCGGTTACGACTGACTCGGGAACTGCCGAGTGTGAAGGAGCATCTCAGCGTTACTCTGCGTGCAAATCCAGGATAAACCGGTAAGGATCCTCTGAAACTGTTGATACTGTCGTGAAGGTGGATCCATGAGTTGTGTCGTCTGCCAAGCGTCAGGAATCCTGAGTTAATTTCAGAAACTATGGTGTCTGCTACGTTTGTTTGTCCAAACGAGGATATTCAATAAGCCAAGAGATTAATTTTTAATTTTTCATAGCAAAAGATCTTGATGGGTGGTGTTGTAATGGATAAGTGTAATTTTTATTTTTTTTAATTAATTGTAACAAATTTATATCTAACGTAAAGGTAGTTGGCTGAAGTTTATGGTAAGAGGTCCATTGCCCAGCCTGCCATCTAACATTGTGTAAAGGTTACGAGGGTAGTCTCCCACAGAGGTTTGTTCTTGTTTTCATGGTCTTTGCTGCTATTAGGAGTTACAGGAGGTCAGGGGGATCAAGGTGACAAGCGAGATGAAGAATTGGTTGGCAGTAGTTCACTAGGAAGAAGGCCTCCTGCGCTCCTTCTCGTTCGACGTTTGGATGGAAGCCGTGCTTGGTATTGGACGACGACACATTTTCCCATTGGAAGATCATGCATTTTGCTACTGGACGGCAACGTGTGGGAAGTATATAGGCTCAGCTGAGTGCCATCTTGCCTGTCACTAGTTGTGTTTGGTACTGTCTTGCTAGCTAGGATTGTCTCGGGAGCTGCCAAGTGTGGAGGAGCATCTCAGCGTTACTCTGCGCACAATTCCAAGATAATCTGGTAAGGGTCCTCTTAAATTACTGATACGGTCGTGAAGGTGCATCCATGAGTGTGTTGTCTACCACGTGTCAAGAATCATGAGTTAATTGCAGAAACTCTGGTGTCTACTACAATGTTTTGACCAAATGAAGGTAATTAATGACATTCCGTGCATTGATCCCACTCAGCATATTAGTGTTGGTTACTGAGTAGAGTGGAAAGGTGTGGTGTAAACACTGCTATGAAGATGTACCCTCTTCAGTGAATCTAATGTTGCTGAGTTTTTTTTTGTTGGCTTCGAAAAGATTACTAATAAGTTACTGTGGCCAAAAGGTATGTAGACCACTCCTCTTGGTGTCGTCTTGTGGGAAAGGTACAGAAGGTATATATAACTTTAGATGAATACATGAGTGCAGATTATGATAATGATAATCTATTATTTTAAAGGCATATAAAATGGTGCCAGAGACATACTGCCAAAAATTTAGGGAGTTGAGGAAGCTGACCAACCATACATTTGTGGAATTTACTCGAATGAAAGAGCAGGCCTTTAGAAACTGGATTAAGTCGAAGGAGGTTGATGAATTTAACAAGTTGAAGGAATTAATCCTGGTTGACAAGTTAAAGGCGTGTGTGCACTGTGAATTAAAGGTTCATTTGGAGGAGTTGAAGGTAGACACATTACAGGAAGCAGCCATTGCTTCTGATGAATACGTGTTGTCTCATAAGTCTTATGGTAGGACAGGGAACAAGAATTCCCAGTGGGACAGGAATAAAAGTGGTAAGTCAAGAAAACGGTAATTAGTCACTCAGAATAAATTTCCACTCAAGGGAGGAGAGCCGAAATAGTATACTACTTTTGTCATCAGAAGGGACAAGTGAGGTCGAATTGTGCCAAATGGAAAAACAAACTGACAGGGTAATGAAACCTGTTGCATTGCTGCCAAGTAGGACAGGTTTAAAGAGGGAGAGTTCCAGTGTATTGGATCATTTTAAGTATTATATTTCCACAGGCGAAACTTTCTTAAATGAACTGAAGGAACAACGTAAGAAAGTCAAAATTTTGAGGGACATGGGTGCTGCGCAGTCATTAATTTTAAGGTCAGCCTTACTTAGTGGTTTGCTGAGTCTCAGAAAGAGTATGTTTTGTTAGGTGTATTTCCTAACACAATATCTACATATCCACCGGAATGTGTCTTTACAGAGTCTAAGTTGGTTACTGGGCCTTCTACATTACCATTAGAAGGCATTGATGTAATTATGGCAAGTGATTTAGCTAAATGCAAGATAGATGTTTGTCCTATTTTGAGTATCACAGTTATGTGTGATCAGCCCATAAATAAGGTGTTGGCTGAAGGTCGAGCTGAGACCCCTATTGGCGTTATCACCCGTCGAAAGCTAAAGATTCTCCCAAATTTAGATTTGGGAGAATCAAATGTGGTAGATGGGTCTCTAAAGGAATCTTTAAAGGGAGTACAGGAAGAATTCAGGCAGGTAGAGGAGGAATAGTCAATTTCTGAGTTAACTAAACGAGTAGTAAACTGGCACAATGGTTTGCTCTACAGATTCAGTAGACCTGTAGAGGGACCTGTAGATTTGGTGGAGGCTGTTGATCTGGTGGAGGTCCATAAGCAAATTGTAGTACCTAAGGTATATAGAAACAAATTGTCATGGCTATCGCATGAGGATTCTTCTCCATGTCATTTTGGGGTTCAAAAGTCTTACCAGAAATTAGCAGAGAATTTCTTTTGACCTAAAATGAGAAGGGCTGTTAAGAGGCATATTACTTCTTGTCAGACTTCCCAAGATACAGGAAGCCAAACGAAAAAATTCCAAGGGCCCCCTTGTACCCATTTCTTAAGTTGGGAATCCATTTAAAGAAGTGATAATAGACAGCGTTAGGCCCACTTCCTAAAAACATTAGTGAAAATGAATATATTTCAACCATTATTGATTGTATGTCTAGATATCCAGAAACCATACCCTTAAGCAACATTAAAAGTGACGGCAGTGGTGGAATTAGTAGGAGTCTTCACAAAATTTGGGTTACCTAAGGTGTTACAATCAGACTGTGGTATCAAATTTTTTCTTAAGTACTTTCAGGAGAAAATGAGATAACTGAGGATTCAGCATATAGCATTCTCTCCTTATCATCAGGGGTCAGGGGTTGCTCTTACTTTGTTATTAACCTATGTGAAAAGTTTGTGTAAATTGAATAAGGCATTGAGGTAGAGCCTCGATGGCACAGTCGGTTACAGCAGCAGCTTCGGACTTCGTAGAAGTCTGTGGTGCAGGTTCAAATCCACAGCTGACTGATCAGAGAGGCGGACACTTTGCTATCCGTGTAGACACCCGGGATTATGTATGTAATCAACGGATAGGTTTGCTTAAAAGCAGATGGGTGTTACAGACTAAATACACACACAAAACAAAGCCACTCCAACATCTTCTAAAAACATAACAAACATCTCACACGTCTCGAGCTCTCGACCTACCCACGCAACAACTTCTCACTGCTGGGAGAAAGGGCGCTGGGTCTGGTATGATACATGTACCATATGCTACCGGGGTCTAAGCGATGTCAGGCAGGGCAGCCGATCGAGACTACACGGTCTACCCCAAAGCCAAATCAAAAGTTCTTCAAAAGAAGGCATCGTGCTTACCCCATACAAAAATGGGAAAAAAGCACATTAAAAGAAGAAGAAAAAAAAAGAAGAAGAAGAATAAGGCACTGAAGTATGGTCAAGAAAACTTGGTAAAGGCTCCAGGTAAAATGCAGAAATGTTTTTATTTTAAAGCAAAACAAAGAAGTTTTGAGGTTGGGGATAAGGTTTCAGTATTATTGCCTATACCTGGCAATCTTCTTAAGGCATAATTTTCTGGTACTTGGGAAATTGTAAAGAAAAATTGAATATTAACCTTAATTATTTAGTAGAGACTCCTGACCGGACGAAGAAACACCAGCTGTGTACATTAACATGTTACAACTGTATTCTGAAAGAAAATGTAAGTAGCTCCAGCACTGGTAATAAAGAATTTAAGGAATCATTTTACAAATTAAGATCTATTTTGATCAGTTATCTTATCCTTAGGTCACCAAATTTCTCAAAATCCTTTCAGTTGGCAGTGGATGCCAGGACCCTGGTGTGGGAGTGTTCTCTCACAGCTTGATTCTACAGGAGTAAGTTGTCCTGTCTCCTATTACTCTTAGAAGTTACCTTCACCCCAAAAGAAATATTCCACAATTGAAAAGGAAACCATTAGCTTAATTCTTGCTTTACGCCACTTTGAGATTTACCTTTTTGGTCTACTGTCCCTATTGAAATTTGCACAGATCGCAATCTTCTGGTATTCTTAAGCAAATTCTAAAATAAGAATCAGAGATTGATGCAATGGAATTTAGTTCTTCAAGAATGGAACTTGGAAATTAAAAATGTTCCTGGGAAAGATAACTTAGTGCCATATGCTCTTTCTTAAGTATAATATCTGAACTTTAACACTTTCTTTTTTAGAAATGTGTAGTTAGTATGCTAGTCTTATAATGATGAGACCAGTATATGTGTATCAGTAAGCATCCAGCGTTATCTCTCCCTGAGAACAATGGACCGTGACTCTGAGGAATGGCCAGGAATCAGAGATGATGATCAGTGAGCAAAATCCTCACTCGGGTCAATTAATGAGGCCTGGAGGAACCATTTGGTTCAGGTAGCTACTCGTATATCTCTCTAGAAGTAACGTGGTTAGTGCAGATACCGCTATTTCCTCCCCTTCCTTCTAGTTATTAAATGTTTATCTGGCATTATAACAAGCTGCTTTGAGTGGTAGCCTCACAATTGCGATGGGCGTCTTTTCCCTTTATTTTGTTCCCCCTCTTCAATAAGATTGAACTGCAAACAATTTGTCTAATGAGTCTCATGTCTATACAGTAAGGTGTGTTCTCTGGTTGTTTCCACAGGTACTATTTCAGTCATTGCTCGGTTGAGCTTAAAGAAGGAACCACTTGCTCTCTCAGGCCACCACTTCCCTCTTATGCTGATCTGTGAGGAATAACTGAGTACCCTTCCCTAAAGTCCCATTCGAATAAGAGATTGAAATCACTGAAACTGAATTCTTCCGTTACGATCCTGATATCAGCTCTGAGACATCTTTTACAGACAAAGGAATGACTGGATGTGTGGAAGCGCTACGTGAAGAGGTGAGCCCTCCCTAACAATTAAAAGCAAAGAATTCGTGAAATTCTTAAGGGAATCCTGAGATAAAACTCCATTAGGCATCCCAGTTATGATGGCTCTCTTTGGTGAGATGAATCAGTGGCTAATGAGTTGTGCACAGGTGGCACGAGACGCTTCTGTTGTTATTATTGTCTTAATTAGTTTTTTCCTTTTATTTCGTCTAAACTCTAACAGGAGTTATTAAGAAGAAAGTTCTTCGCCGACCTTCGTTCGGGAAATATTTGTTTCACAAGATGCACGACGCAAAAATCGCTATTTTATTAACACACTATTTCACCCTTATATTGTTCCTGTTATAATGCAGTCATAGGCAAAATGCAGTTAAAGCTAACAGACAAGAGATAGCGATAAGTGAACTAAAAATAAAATGCAATCTTTGTTAAAATTTAAAAATTCACATAGAATAAAGAATATAAAGAAAAATATTAACTACAAATAAGATACAGAAATCGAAAGCAGACTGATTAGACAAAAGCCAATTAACAGATAGAAAAAGGAACCTCTCCTATTAAGGGCAACTTTACTTGAGATAGGAACCTGGTGCAGCTTCTGCAAATTTGATGACAAAATCAGAATTAAAATTCATGGATTTGCAGTAATTACATTCAAGAGCTGTCCTATCATGATTAATTATACCAATTAACCCAAATTTTATGTACCTACTACGATTTGTTTTTCCTTGTCTATTAATCAGTTTTTCATTTCCTAGTCGAATCAAAATAAACCCGTGCATACCAAACAAAGACTGCATTGCAGTTGGACAAACATAATACTCCTACCCTTCTCTAAAGTGGATCGATTTTACGCCATTCTACCTAAATCAATCAGTCAATCAGTGCCTCAGTCACCACAAACTCTTTCTTCTCCCATTTCCTTGTTTTTGAAACAGGTCTGACTTAGGGATTAAGAAGGTAAAGGGATTAAGAGACAATAGATCTCCTCGATGTTTATTTCAGCTTACTTTACCATTACTGTTACTGTTATTATTTGCCGCATTCATCGACATGAACCGAGATCACGGGTATCTGAGCACGACAAACATCCCCTGCGTCTTTTTACCCGACCTGGCTGTTTTTGCTGGTAACTCTAGGTAGCTGCTGCTGCTGCAAACCGTGTGTCGTTTTTAATATCTATAATGATCAGATCCGAGTGGATCTTTCTTGTTTGTCCGCCCGGTGTGGTGGCTGGGCAGGTAGGGGATCAGGAGGGTAAGGGATACATGACACATCCACCCTCCTCCTGCAATCCTGTTTGTCCAGCCGGGTCGGAGCATGGTTGATAAGGAATCAGGAAGGTAGGGGAGACATGACACATCCACCCTCCTCCTGCAAACCTGTTTGTCCACCCCAGGTGGGGTGGGGTAGGTAGGGGATCGGGAGGGTAGGGAAGACATGACGGCAGCGCCTATTCCAGTCCAGCATAGCGAACCCCATAAAGCTCGTCAGGTCTAGTAATGCTCGAGTAGTTTGCCTAGTGCAGCTGTTAGTCAGGTTCATAATGTAACAAAATGAACTTTCGTTTAGATTTCTTGGAGATTAGCAAAACTTTACATTTTTTTTAAGCTTTGGGACATACTGAATCCAAAAACTAATACTGCCATTTTTTTCAAGGTATGTGCGGTGGCCACCTTGGAATTTCAAAATGGTGACTACCGATAAACTTTTTTTAAGAGTATCTCTGATTCTAAGCCAGCTAGGCTTCTGATTTTAGTGGCTAATCTAACATTTTTATGGTCAAAGAAATGAATTAGGCCACTTATATTATCCCAACTCCACTATATTTCAATTTCTATAATAATAATAATAATAATAATAATAATAATAATAATAATAATAATAATAATAATAATAATAATAATAATAATAATAATAGTTTATTTTGTCTGTACAAATGCCATGGAATTACTTCATTAGTGTTTATTATTTAATATTATTGTGTCAGAACAGCCATTAGTGTATGCTTTTTTTTTTCTGGTCTCAGGTTCCAGCTGTAGTTGCAGGTTGCATTGACTCGAAGAACTGTTCAGACTAATGAACAACATGGCCACAGCAACATTACCACGAATTGGTCGACAGCAACAAGAGACAACTGATTGGAAAAGTGTATTTTTTGCCTACAAGATGCAGGCCAGTTAGTGTTGGAACCAAGATTAGATTCATACCATACTTTGTTATCTTCAATGAAGGAGCGAAGATCACTGCATGATGGCGAATTTGTCCAAATTCAAAAGAGGCTAGAAGACTGCACAACAGAAACTTTGCAGATAAATAAGGAATATCTACATATCCACTGGTGTCTTTATAGAGTTCATGTTGGTTATCAGCCTCTTTGAAATTAAAGTAGTGGTGGATACATTATCATTAGAAGGCATTGATGTAATTATGGCAATGATGTTAGATTGCCGTCTGTTTTGAGCATTACAGGTATGTGTTATCAACCCATAAATGAGGTGTTGCTGAAGATAGAGAGACCCTGCTGACAGTCACTTGGTGGAGGGCTAAAGCTGTTGACTTAGGGGAGCTTAACTTAGATTTGGGAGAATCAAATGGTAGATGGGCTCCAACGGATTAAAATTTCATATTGAGCTGATAAATACTAGTAAGATCGTGATAGAAGTTCCTAAAAGCACAAGAAGAAGAGTTCAGACAGAATAATAATTTTGGATTTAACTAAACAGTAATAAAAGACAATGGTTTGCTTCACAGATTTTAGTAGACCTGTAGAGGCACCTGGCTGATTTGGTGGAGGTCCATACAAATTGTAGTACTAAGGTATAGAACAAATTAGTTATGGTATTATCACATGAGGATATTTTTCAGGTCATTTTGTGTTCAAAAGACTACCAGAAATTAGTTGCTCAGACTTACCAAGTAACTGGGAAGCCAAACAAAAAATCAAAGTTCTCTTCCATTCTTCAGTTAGGGAACCATTTAAAGGGAGTGATAAGATATAGTAGGTCCACTTTCTAAAACCAGTAGGAAATTTGTTTTAACTATGATCATATGTCTAGATATCTGTAGCTTGTTCCTATGGCTATTAGTAGGATCTTCACAAAATCTAAGTTACCTAAGGTGTTGTCAGATATAAAATTTGGCCAGCAAGAGATAATGATAATTGAGGATTCTAACTTAGACATTCTTATCATCCAGAGAGTCGGTTGCTCTAATTCCATAAGAGTGTGAAAAAGCTTGACACCACACTACATGCTCAAGAAACTTGTAGTGTCTGGCAAATGAAGAAATATTTTGATTGTGAAGCAAAAGAAAGAAGCTTTGAGGTTGGGGATAAGTTTCTAGTATTATTGCCTATACCTGGAAATCCTCTTAATCATACTTGGAAAATTGTAAAGAAAAATTAAATAATAACCTAATTTTTATTAGAAACCTGAGAAGAAGAAACACTAGCTGTGTACATTAACATGTTAAAGCTGTATGTTGAAAGAAAATGTAAAGTAGCTCCAGCGTTGGTAATAGAGAATGTAAGAAATCATTTTACAAATTAAGATCTATTTTGATCAGTTATCCTGTCACCAAATTTTTAAAATTCTTCATAGCGTTGGAGTGTTCTCTCACAGCTTGATTCTTCAGGAGTAAGTTGTCCTGTTGCCTATTACTCTTAGAAGTTACCTTCACCCCAAAAGAAGTATTCCACAATTGAAAAGGAAACCATTAGCTTAATTCTTGCTTTACGCCACTTTGAGATTTACCTTTTTGGTCTACTGCCCTCATAAACTTTCACAGATCACAACTTGGCATTCTAAGCAAATTCTAAAAATGGAACTGGGGAAGAGGCGATGCAGTTTAGTTCTTCAGAATGAACTGAAATTAAAAATGCTGGGAAAATATACAGTAACTTAGTGCTTTCAGTAAGCTCTCTTCAGTTTCATATCAGAACGTAACCACTTTCTTTTAGAATATGTAATTAGTAAGCTAGTCTTACAATGATGAGACTGGTGCATATGTATATCAGTGAGCATCCAGCATTATCTCTCCTGAAACAATGGGCCATGACTTGAGTGAAGAAGAACTAGAGATGAAGACTATTACAAAATCCTCACCAGGTTAATCACTTCCAGTTTCCGAAGGAACGGTTCAGGTGTCTGCATTTTAGCGACGCTGCAGATAACGCTATTTTCCTCCTTCCTTTTGGTTATTAAATGTTCATCTGGCATTTTCCTTTTACTTCTTGTTTCTCCTTCAATAAGATTGAGTTGCAAACATTTTGCTTCTACCGAGTCCTCTGTTCATACAGTATATGGTGTGTTCTTTCTTGGTCTTCCACAGTTGCTATTTCAGTCATTCTGCTGAGCTTACGGAATGGTTCACTTGCTTCTCTCAGCCACTCACTGATCAGTGGGAGGAACAACTGAGTACCCTTCAACGTCCCAGTAGCATAAGAGATTAAAATCACTGACTGGATTCTTCCGTTACGATCCTGATATCAACTCTTGACGCGCTTTAGCCAGCGAATAACTGGATGTGCAGAATCGCTGCACGAAGAGGTGACCTCGCAAGCTAACATTTTGGCCAGCAGCAATGTAGAGCCAGACGCTGATCATTTCAGGTAATCGAGAAGCGTTCGACTCTCTCTCTCTCTCTCTCTCTCTCTCTCTCTCTCTCTCTCTCTCTCTCTTAACAATTAAAAGCAAATAATTCATGAAATTCGTAAGGGAATCCCGAGAGAAAACCTATTCTGCAGCCCAGTCGAGTTGTGCGCAGGTGGCAGGAGACGCCTCTGTTGTCATTATTGTCTTGATTAGGTTTTTCATTTTATTTCGTCTAAACTCTTACAGGAATTGTTAAGATAAAAGTACTTCCCCGACCTTCGCTCGGGAAATATTTGTTTCACGAAATGCACGATGCAAAAATCGCTATTTTATTAACAGACTGTTTCTACCCTTATATTGTTCCTATTATAACGCAGCCATATGAACTGCAGTTAAAGCTGCACGCGAAATAGTTGATAAATGAACTAAATGTAAATGCAATCTTGAAAATATATAAACATAGAATAAAGGAAGATAAAGAAACTATTGACAACAAGACATGGAAATCGAAAGTGATTGATTAGACGAAAGCTAATTACCAGGCAGAAAAAAGGAACCTCTCATATTAGGCAACTGCCAGATGAGAATCTGTGCAGCTTCTGCAAATTCAGAATTGTTCCGACGGATTTGTAATACATTCAAGAGTTGTCCCATTGCGCTTAATACACCAATTAATCCGAATTTGCCTACTAAGGTTCGCTTTCCTGTCCAATCAGTTTTTCATGTCCAAACCCAGTCAAAATAAACCCGTGTATGCTACCAAACAGAGACTTACTGCAGTTAAGAACAATAAGAATGCTCTATTCTTCCAGTGCCAATGCAAATGGATCGATTGTTAAGGCCATTCACTTAAATCAATCAGCCAGTCATGCTAGTCACCAAACTTCTGTCTTCTCCTATTTTTGTTTTGAAATGTCTGACTTAGGATTAAGAAGGTGAAGGATTAAGAGATCATTAGACTTCGATGTTTATTCCGCTTACTTGACACATTGTTAACAGCGCTATTTCTGCATTCATCGATAAGGAACCGAGATCGATGGTATCTGAGCAGACAAATATCCTGCGTCTTCTTTTACCCGACCTGGCTGCTTTTACGCAACATTAGGCAGACTGTTGCTGCAAACCGTGTGTCACCGTTTAATATCTTATAATAAAACCATGTATCTTTCTGTTTGTTCACCGCGGGGCGGGATAGGTAGGGGCATTAGGAGGCAAGGGACAAGCATGATTACACGACCTCCTCCAGCAAAACCTGTTTGTTCGTCCCGCTGGTAAGCAAATCGGAAGGCACGAGATACATGTCCACACCTCTGCAAACCCGTTTGTCCGCCCGCAGGGGGGGGGGCGGGGTAGGTAGGTGATCGGGAGGGTAGGGGAGACATGACGGGCAGCACTGGATTCCAGCGCAGCGTGGCGCGCGTAATCAAGCTCGTCGTTTAGTGATTTCAGTTTCATCTTGCCACTAACTAAAGCAACAACTAGCTACTTAGCAGCTGTGGAATCTCTGGTCCCGAACATTTCGGGTGAGAGCAACCACCAGCTGGGTTGACGTCTCCTGAGCCTCAGGTGCATCGTTTTATTTTCTGTCTCATACTTATTTGCTTATAAAATTTTCCTTGATTTGTCTCTCTCTACTAGGTTGAAGCCTCTTGGTTTGACATTTGCTCTACAAAGGTTTTGCAGAAAGAAAGAAAAGTTACCGTTAAATTTAGAATTCCAGCACGCATAGATATACTTGAGAGAGAGAGAGAGAGAGAGAGAGAGAGAGAGAGAGAGAGAGAGAGAGAGAGAGAGAGATTCCCCTTTCCCTCAACAGGGAGTTCTCGGCATAACTTTCATTGAGCTGGTCGCCTCTGACCAAGTTGAATGGGACAAGTGGTAAATATCCTGAGAGACTGTCAGAAGCTGTAGTATTAATGGTAGTCGAAGATTTTATCAAGTTTACTTCATAAGTCACTTCATCTAGTTAAGCTAGATGACGTTTGGAATCATTGTGAAGATAATGCTCAAATAGTTGAAGTTAGTAAAGCACTAAATCTGTTGGTCAGATATCACTTCAACTTTCAACGATAAAGTCACAGGTGTTATATCAGTCCCATTTTCTTCACTTAATGAATTGCCATTAACAATCTGATTTTTTATGAAGTAAAGTGGAAACTGCTGGCGTCTGCAGCTTAGAATGAAAATCATGAGAGCCAAAAGCTGTCAATCATTTTTGCTGTCAATCTTCCTGGGACTAAACAAAGAAAAAAGTCTCCGAACTTGACAACATTTTTCCTCGAAACTTTGGCTGAATTTGTAACCGTCTGATGGTTTTGCGAGACAATAAGCGTAAGCCCTTTTGCAACGCGGAAGCTAGCAAGTAACAATTGCTGGTGTCTGGAGCATTAAAAAATTTTGTTATGGATTTTCGATGCCAGTTTTATCAACCTCTGCGTTTTAATTTTATTAGCTGATTTAGACGTCAAATCACAAATGGTTTTGCCAAGCATTTTTCTTACAAAACATTCAACTCTGTTATTGTTGCCGTGTCATATGCAATCAATAAAAGAGTCTTTCGAGCATGCTGACATTATCAGTGCAGTCAATATACCGCATGTATAGTTATCAGAACAGCAGGTCTGAATGTACTTTGCCTTCTTCGAATTCCCGCTTGACCGAGTTTCATCCAGTTCGGTTATGACATTTTGTTCGCCATTCTCGAGAAGCTCGTGCAAGCAGAAGAGCTGCAAGAAATGATCTCGGCATGAAAGATGGATGGTAGCGAGTTCGTAAAAGCGCACAAGATTAGGTAACAACGGCAATGCAAACACCATATTCAGGTGGGTGAGGACAAGAAAGACGCAGACAGCAGCAATAGTAGACGAAAACAAGCAGATGAAAGATTTGCGCCTCTCAGTCAGGCACTAGTCTGAGGTTGATTGTTTCTAGGTAAAGACATATTTACTTGAACTGTAATAGCTACACACAGAAGGTGAAAGTTCTTCGAATATAGAATATTCTCTGCTTTCACAGGTGGAATGATGCTGGCTTTTTCCTGATACTTACTGTTACATTACTTTCACACAGCATCTGTGGCTCTACGACAAGTTTCGTGATCACCTGCTTACACTCTGTTCTTATTTGATTTCACCTCTACTCTGCAGTACTTTCTATCACCCATGAGTGCCAAATTGAACACAGTGGCTTTCTTCATTTACTTAAAATCGGGAGATTAGCAGTCAGTTCAAATGAATAAATATAAGTATTTATTGCAAGAAGTACTCTGTTCTTTGTCAGTCAGCCAGACAGTCGATGTCGTAGCACCCAGATCAAATACTGTGTTAGTCAATGTCGATTTGTTCATTTTCATTTGAAACATAGCAGTTAGCCCAATCCGCTATTGAGAGCTCAGAGAGAATGATTACGTTCTTCTAGATACAATAGACGCTTGTACATATTTTGCTTCAGCAGTGGACAGGAGACCAGAAAAGGCTTTGTTATCAAAGAATGGGTATGTTTCATACTGACGAAATTATAGTTGCCTTACAGTGTCTCGATAGTTTGTCTGCGTGAGAGTTGCGCTGTGCCACATGTGATTGTCCCGTACTACCTTCGGGAAGGGTCTCTGTTAAGGATGACGAGGGACACCCATGGCATACGAATATCACTTGGACAATCCACTCGAGGATGACTGTAGAGATGGTAACATAGTCTGGAGTCGGGTGTGGACAGGGGGTAAGTGGGGGAAAGGGGCCTCTCAGCACCTCTCACGTTCGTACAATTGCTCTGGCTAACTGCAAAGATTTCTCCTGTCCTGTCCTGTCCCTTTTTAAGACCTTTGCTGAGTATGAATTATGTACAGATCTGTTTATTCGTATCAGGTGTAGAGACGTGTCATTTTCCAGGTGTCCTGGGCTTATCTGCTTGCATCTTCCAGGTATCCTGCAAAGACAATTCAGCCAGCTAATCTGCTCTTAGAAAGGTTGTTTTAAGCAGCGATGGGCCAGCTGTTTAAGGGAGTGGCACTCAGCCTCTTATCTCGTGTACTTTCTGACTGTGCCTCTAACTATCTGTTTCAGGTAAAGAAAATGACAGATTGAACTGTTGATAACTTTAATTTATTTTGATATCTAGGTCAACTGGGTGATCGGCTATGCAGCATGATTTTACTCTAGATAATTAAGGGCACTATACACAGCAGCTACTTCTGTAAACTTATAATAAAATATATATTTTATTCATTTGAACTGACCTGAAACCATTTGGAATATAATGAATCTCCTACTAGAGAGTAGTATGGAAACTAGCTTCATATTCAGATTTAACCTTCATAAGTTGATAGAAAGTACTGCAGAGTGGTTAGGAATAAATAAACGCAAAGTGTAAACTAGAATCTGATCTGGGAAACTTGTCAGCAAATGTTACTTTTAATTATATCAATGTCTCATGACACCTGTGAGAAAACAGACCCGAAGTATTTCTCTTAACAGGTACAAATTATCGGAAAAAACCTGACATCATTTCCACCTGTCTGCAGAGACCAGAAGATGGTTCTCTTATTCTTATCGAAAAGGGAACAGTCAACTTCCTTCTTCTGGTATCCAGATAAAGCTGAAGTTTTATATTACAGTTCAAAGGAATATAAATGCCGCTGTCTTTACCTAGGAAACAAACGTCATTTAGTTGATCCCTTTTGGTGTGGAGCAACTAATTTTCATCTACTTGGTACTGTCGCTTCTCAGTAAGAGCGTGGATAGGAATTTCATATCTCTCTCATGTATTTCTGTCGCACTTTTCCGTCTTTCACGCTTGTCCATCACCCGCCTCTCGAACTGAAGCCTTATTGATTAGAGTTCATGCAATTTGTCGCTCGCGTTGCCACTCTGCTGTCCTCTGAAGGTACCTGAATCGGAATCAGCGTTGGCACACAGTTCCTTCATGCCCTGCATCCATCATATACGTCTTTTCATAGGAAGTTCGAAGATCATTTCACACAGTTTCACTCTGCTTTGAGAAAACGTTCCTCGGGATGGCAGACCATCTCCAGATCTTCATATCACAATACACTGATAGAGGAACTCAGTCAAAGCTCAGGGTTCAGAAAGAGAGAGGAAGATGAGAGCGAGAAAAATTTTTATTCTTTCAAAGGGGCTAAAATTTCCACTTGACATATGATACGACAATATACATGCAGAACAATATTATAGAAAACTGCACTGACTACCAGAACGAAACAGCTGCCCAATGGAAATGCCAGAGAAGACAGAGAAAAAATCAGCGTAATGGACTCAGAGAAAGCTTTCTTTATTTGATTCATATGATCAGCATGAAGTGGCGAAAGAGAGAGAGAGAGAGAGAGAGAGAGAGAGAGAGAGAGAGAGAGAGAGAGAGAAAGAATAGTTTTATAAGGCAAATGCAAGACTCCCCTAGGATTGACGTTCAAACAGGCTATAAAATTAAGAACGTAGAGGTTTGATAAAGCTGGCACCGAAAATCCATAACTGAAATTTTAATGCTCAATAGACACCGTAATTTACGAACTCACAAAGGACTTATAACTTATTATCTGCAAACCATCAGACGATTTACAAATTCAGCCAAAGTTTCGAGGAAAAGTGTTGCTGCCTGAGAGATCTTTTCTTTGTTTAGTCAGAAGATTGATAGCAAAATGATTGGACAGCTTTTTAGCTCTCGTGATTTTTTCACATCTGCAAGCTGCAGACGCCAACAGTCGCACTTTGCTTCGCAAACTGATTGTTAATACGCACTTATTAAGTGGAAGAAAATAGGACTGATAATTAACACTACCTGTGACTTTATCGTTATTGAAAGTGAAAGTGAAATATCTGAAAATAACAGATTTTGTGGTGCTTACTTAATTTCAACTATTTGAGCATTATCTTCAATGATTCCAAACGTCATAGCTTAATGATAAGGACTTATGGTAAAATTTATGTAAAAATCTTGACTACCATTACTACTACAACTATAGCTCTCAGGATGTGTGCCCTACCACTTGTCCCATTCAACTTGGTCAGAGGCGTCCAGCTCAATGAAAGTTATGCCGAGAACTCCCTGTTGAGGGAAAGGGGAATCTCTCTCTCTCTCTCTCTCTCTCTCTCTCTCTCTCTCTCAAGTATATTCATAAAAGAATTTTAAATTTAACGGTAACTTCTTTCTTTCTTTCTAAACCTTTGTAGAGAGAATAACAGATAATAAAACCAAGAAGGCTTCAACTCTGTAGATAGAGAGACAAATCAAAGGAAAATTTTATAAGCAACAAGTATAAAGGAAATTAGAAAAATAAGTAAAACCGATACACCTGAAGTTAAGAGACGTCAGCAGACACCAGGAATGAATTTACTCTTCGCTTAAACATTTGGAGATCAGAAGATTCCACAACTGCACCAGGCAAACTAGTTGCTGTTTAGGGCAAAACCAAGATAAACTAGAGCATCAATAAACCTGACGAGCTTTGCGGCACGCGCCATGCTGCCTGGAACAGGGTGCCGCCCGTCATGTCTCCCCCATCTCTCCTCGATCCCCGGCACCACCCCACCCCACTCCCACCCTACCCGGGCGGACAAACAGGTTTGCAAGAGGAGTGTGACATGTCATACTCCCGTACCTTCCCAGCCCCTTACCAAACCACGCTACCACCAGGGCGAACAAACAGGTTTGCTGGAGGAGGGTGATGCGCCATGCACCCTTACCCTCCTAATCCCCTACTCGATCCCGCGGGGTCTCTACCCGCAGACAAACAAGAAAGATACACTTGGATTTTATTATAGATATTCAAACGTGACACGGTCGGCAGCAGCAACATTCGTCGAATGTTGCGCAGCAAAAGCAGCCAGGTCGTAAAGAAGACGCAGGAAGGACGGTCCTGCTCAGATACCCGTGATCTCGTCCATATCGATG
Source organism: Macrobrachium rosenbergii (assembly GCF_040412425.1). Classification (NCBI taxonomy): domain Eukaryota; kingdom Metazoa; phylum Arthropoda; class Malacostraca; order Decapoda; family Palaemonidae; genus Macrobrachium; species Macrobrachium rosenbergii. Next base: position 20,734,949 of record NC_089766.1, on the reverse strand, counting down.
AATGCAAAATAGCAACAGTAACAGTAATGTAAGCGGAATAAACATCGAGGAGAGATCTAATGATCTCTTAACCTTTACCTTCTAATCCCTAAGTCAGACCTGTTTCAAAAATAAGGTTTCGGAGAAGACAGAGTTTGTGGTGACTGAGGTGCACTGACTGGCTGATTGATTTAAGTAGAATGGCGTAACAATCGATCCATTTGTATTGGCACTGTAAAGAATAGACATTCTCAGAAACCACCTAACTGTAATGCAGTTCTGTTTGGTATACACGTAATATTTTGACTGAGCTTGGACATGAAAACTGATTTATGGACAAGGAAAAGCGAACCTTGTAGAGATATAAATCTGGATTAATTGGGTGTAATTAACTATGATAGGACAGCCTTGAATGTACTACTGCAACCAGAACTTAATTCTGATTTTTGTCATCGAATTTGCAGAAGCTTAACCAGATTCTCATCACACACAAAGTTGCCTCTTAATATGAGGGTTCCTTTTTCTACCTATGAATTGTTGGCTTCGTCTAATCAATCTGCTTGATTTCCGTAGTATTCATTTGTTGTCATAGTTTTTATATTCTTTATTCTGTTTATATATTTTTTTCAAAGATTGCATTTTACATTTAGTTCATTTATCGCTATTTCTTGTCTGTTAGCTTTAACTGCAGTTTCATATGGCTGCGTTATAATAGGAACAATATAAGGGTGAAACAGTCTGCTAATAAAGTACCGATTTTTGCGTCATGCATTTCGTGAAATAAATATTTCCCGAACGGAGGTCGGCGAAGAACTTTCATCTTAATAATTCCTGGCAGAGTTTAGCGGAAATAAAATGAAAAACCCAATTAAGACAATACCACAATAGGAAGGTCCCTGCCACTTCTGCGCACAACTCGCCCTCATGATTCATCCTCACCCCAAGAAATCCATCACAACCGGGCCGCCGAATGGAGTTTTCAGGATTCTCAGAATTTCACACTTTGCTTTTAAGAGAGAGAGAGAGAGAGAGAGAGAGAGAGAGAGAGAGAGAGAGAGAGAGAGAGTCAACGCTTCTCGATTACCTGAAATGATCAGCGTCTGGCTCTACATTGCCAGCGCGGCCAACATGGCTGATGGAGGTCACTCTTCGTGCAGCGATTCTGCACATCCAGCGGTCTCCTTTGGCTGGCGTGCGCGCCAGAGTTGATATCAGGATCGTAACGAAGAATCCAGTCTCAGCGATTTTAATCTCTGCGCTACTGGGACGTTAGGGAAGGTACTCAGTTGTTCACTGATCATAAGGGGGAAGCGGTGGCCTGAGAGAGCAAGTGGTTCTCCTGCTCAACGGAGCAATGACTGAAATAGCAACTGTGAAAGACCAAGAGAACACACATACTGTATAGACAGAGGACTCATTAAACAAAATGTTTGGCAGCTCAACGCGGCTGAAGAGAAACAAAGTAAAGGAAGAAAACCTACTGCAATTGTAGAGACCAATACTCAAAGCAGCTTGACAATGCCAGATGTGATTTAATAAACTAAAGGAAGGAGGAAATAGTTATCTACGCTGACCACGTCACTTCTACAGAGATGTGCACGGCAGGTATTCGAACTAAATGGTTCTTCAGGCTTCATTGATTAACTCATGAGGATTTGCTTAATGATTCATCTTGATTCCTGGTCATTCCCAGAGTCATAACACAGCTGGGGAGAGATAATGCTGATGCCTACTGATATACATATATACCAGTCTCACTGTAAGACTAGCTTACTAATTACATATATATTCCCAAAAAGAAAGTGGTTACGTTCTGATATGAAACTCTAGAAAGAGCTTATATATGTTGGTTACTGTATGTTTCCTGAAACATTTTTAATTTAAGTTCCATCTCTGAAGAACTAAACTGCATCGTATCAACTTGGATTCTTATTTTAGAATTTGCTTAAGAATGCCAGAGGACTAGATCTGTGGAAAATTTTGAATATGTGGCAGTAGACCCAGACAGGTAAATCTCAAAGTGGCTAAGAGCAAGAATTAAATTACATGGGCCTTTCAATTGTGGAATAATTCCATGGGGTAGCGTGTACTAGGAGTAATAGGCACAGGATGACTTCTCTACTCCTGCAGAATCAAGCTGTAGAACTCATCTAACACTGCTAACTGAAAGAATTTTTAAGCAGGTGACCTATGACAGGATACAATTGATCAAAATAGATCTTAATTTGTAAATGATTTCTACATTCTCTATTACCAACGCTGAGCCATTTTACATTTTCTTTCAAATATAGTTTACATGTTAATGGACATAGCTGAGGCTTCTTCTTCCGTTTGTACTTTAATAAAATTAAGGTTATTATTTAATTTTCAATTTTCAACAACAGAAAATGAGGATTTTGTATAGGTACACAGCAACATCTATCCCCAATCTCAAAGTTTTTCTTTTTGCTTTACTATAAAAATATTTTCATTTTACCCGAGCCTTTACAAAGCTTCTTTGAGTATACCTCGATGCCTTATTCAATTTCCACGAAACTTTTCACAATTTAACAAATAAGAGCAAATTTGACTTCTGATTAGATAAGGAGAGAATGTCACAAGTTGAATCCCCAATTATCTCATTATCTCCTAAGTACTTATGACAAAATTTATCACAGTCTGATTGTGTAACACCCAGGTAACCCAAATTGTGAAGAATCACCATGCCCCACTACCTTCATAATTTTAATGTTCCTTAAGGGCATGGCTTGGATGTCTATAGACATATGATCCATAATGATTAAAACATATTCATTTCACCATGTTTTAGAAAAGTGGACTCGCTATGTCTATTATCACTCCTTTAAATGGTCTCTAACTGGGTTGAAATGGGTACAAGAGGGGCTTTGGAATTTTTTTTGTTTGGCTTCCCAGTTACTTGGCAGTCTGACAACTACTTCTGTAAGTCTTTTGAACACCAAATGACTAGAAAAATATCCTCATGTGATATTACACAATTTGTTTCTATATACCTTAGGTACTAAGTAATTTAAGTTTATGGACTTCCACCAAATCAACAGGCCTCTACAGGTCTACTAAATCTGTAAAGCAACCATTGTGTCACTTTTTATTACTGGTTTAGTTAACCAGAAACTGACTATTCCTCCTCACTGTCTGAACTCTTCCTTCTTGTGCTGCTTTAGTGATCTCCCTATCACACCCAACATCTTACTAGTGTTATCCAGCTCAATACGTAGTTGCAATCCGTTTACAGACCTATCTACCACATTTGATTCTCCAAATCTAAATTAAACTCCTGTCAACAACTTAGCTCTCCACCAAGTGATAATCTACAGGGGTTCCAATTTATCTTTCAGCCAACAATCATTTATGGTTGATAACACATACTTGTAATGTCAAAACAGGGCAAACGTGTCCATTTTACATTTGGCCATCATTGCCATAATTACATCAATGCCTTCTAATGATAATGTATCCACTACTGCTAATTTCAAAGGGCAAACTAACGTGTGAATTCCTATAAAGACACATTTCGGTGATATGTAGATATTGTGTTAGGAAATACCCCTAACAAAAACAGTCTTGCTGAGGGATCAGCAAACTCTCTTGTGTAAGGCTGGACCTAAAATTGCACGTGACTGTGCAGCACCTGTATCCTCAAATGCTGACTTCTTTATTGTCACGCTCTCTGTTCATTTAAGAATTCTCACCTGTGGAAATATAATCTCAAATGATCCAACAGCACTGGAAACTCTCCCTTCACCTATCCTGCTTAGACAGCAATCCAACTTGGTCAAGCCACTCTTGTCAGTTTGCTTTCTGTTTCAACACAATCTGACCTCTACATGTCCCTCTGATAACAAAAATAGCATACTGCTTTTTCCGCTAACTGTCCCCTCCCGCCATGAGTGAGAAATTTATTCTAGGGGGTGACCCAATTAAATCCTTTTCTTGACTAATACTTTTATTTTGTCCCAATGGAAATTTTGTTCCTGTCCTACTATAAGACTTATGAGAGGTTAAGGCCTTATTTATCTGCAAAGTTTCTGTTGTGCAGTCTTCTAGCCTCTTTTGAATTTGGACAAATTCGCCATCATGCAGTGATGCTCGCTCCTTCATTGAAGATAACAAAGTATGGTATGAATCTAATCTTGGTTCCAACACTAACTGGCCTGCATCTTGTAGGCAAAAAATACACCGTTTCCAATCAGTTGTCTCTTGTTGCTGTCGACCAATTCGTGGTAATGTTGCTGTGGCCATGTTGTTCATTAGTCTGAACAGTTCTTCGAGTCAATGCAACCTGCAACTACAGCTGGAACCTGAGACCAGAAAAAAAAAGTTTAAGCATACACTAATGGCTGTTCTGACACAATAATATTAAATAATAAACACTAATGAAGTAATTCCATGGCATTTGTACAGACAAAATAAACTATTATTATTATTATTATTATTATTATTATTATTATTATTATTATTATTATTATTATTATTATTATTATTATTATTATTATTATTATAGAAATTGAAATATAGTGGAGTTGGGATAATATAAGTGGCCTAATTCATTTCTTTGACCATAAAAATGTTAGATTAGCCACTAAAATCAGAAGCCTAGCTGGCTTAGAATCAGAGATACTCTTAAAAGTTTATCGGTAGTCACCATTTTGAAATTCAAGGTGGCCACCGCACATACCTTGAAAAAATGGCAGTATTAGTTTTTGGATTCAGTATGTCCCAAAGCTTAAAAAAAATGTAAAGTTTTGCTAATCTCCAAGAAATCTAAACGAAAGTTCATTTTGTTACATTATGAACCTGACTAACAGCTGCACTAGGCAAACTACTCGAGCATTACTAGACCTGACGAGCTTTATGGGGTTCGCTATGCTGGACTGGAATAGGGCGCTGCCCGTCATGTCTTCCCTACCCTCCCGATCCCCTACCTACCCCACCCCACCTGGGGTGGACAAACAGGTTTGCAGGAGGAGGGTGGATGTGTCATGTCTCCCCTACCTTCCCGATTCCTTATCAACCATGCTCCGACCCGGCTGGACAAACAGGATTGCAGGAGGAGGGTGGATGTGTCATGTATCCCTTACCCTCCTGATCCCCTACCTACCCAGCCACCACACCGGGCGGACAAACAAGAAAGATCCACTCGGATCTGATCATTATAGATATTAAAAAACGACACACGGTTTGCAGCAGCAGCAGCTACCTAGAGTTACCAGCAAAAACAGCCAGGTCGGGTAAAAAAGACGCAGGGGATGTTTGTCGTGCTCAGATACCCGTGATCTCGGTTCATGTCGATGAATGCGGCAAATAATAACAGTAACAGTAATGGTAAAGTAAGCGAAATAAACATCGAGGAGATCTAGTTGTCTCTTAATCCCTTTACCTTCTTAATCCCTAAGTCAGACCTGTTTCAAAAACAAGGAAATGGGAGAAGAAAGAGTTTGTGGTGACTGAGGCACTGATTGACTGATTGATTTAGGTAGAATGGCGTAAAATCGATCCACTTAGAGAAGGGTAGGAGTATTATGTTTGTCCAACTGCAATGCAGTCTTTGTTTGGTATGCACGGGTTTATTTTGATTCGACTAGGAAATGAAAAACTGATTAATAGACAAGGAAAAACAAATCGTAGTAGGTACATAAAATTTGGGTTAATTGGTATAATTAATCATGATAGGACAGCTCTTGAATGTAATTACTGCAAATCCATGAATTTTAATTCTGATTTTTGTCATCAAATTTGCAGAAGCTGCACCAGGTTCCTATCTCAAGTAAAGTTGCCCTTAATAGGAGAGGTTCCTTTTTTCTATCTGTTAATTGGCTTTTGTCTAATCAGTCTGCTTTCGATTTCTGTATCTTATTTGTAGTTAATATTTTTCTTTTATATTCTTTATTCTATGTGAATTTTTTAAATTTTAACAAAAATTACATTTTATTTTTAGTTCACTTATCGCTGTCTCTTGTCTGTTAGCTTTAACTGCATTTTGCCTATGACTGCATTATAATATTAACAATATAAGGGTGAAATAGTGTGTTAATAAAATAGCGATTTTTGCGTCGTGCATCTTGTGAAACAAATATTTCCCGAACGAAGGTCGGCTAAGAACTCTCTTCTTAATAACTCCTGTTAGAATTTAGATGAAATAAAATGAAAAAACCTAATTAAGACAATAATAACAACAGAAGCGTCTCGCGCCACCTGCGCACAACTCGTTAGCCGCTGATTCATCTCACCCAAGAGAGCCATCATAACTGGGCTGCCGAATGGAGTTTTCTCTCAGGATTCCCTTAAGAATTTCACGAATTCTTTGCTTTTAATTGTTAGGGGGGAGAGCTCACCTCTTCACGTAGCGCTTCCGCACATCCAGTCATTCATTTGTCTGTAAAAGATGTCTCAGAGCTGGTATCAGGATCGTAACGGACGAATTCAGTTTCAATGATTTCAATCTCTTATTCGAATGGGACTTTAGGGAAGGGTACTCAGTTATTCCTCGCAGATCAGCATAAGAGTGAAGTGGTGGCCTGAGAGAGGAAGTGGTTCCTTCTTTAAGCTCAACGGAACAATGACTGAAATAGTATGTGTGGAAAGAACCAGAGAACACACCTTACTGTATAGACATGGGACTCATTAGACAAATTGTTTGCAGTTCAATCTTATCGAAGAGGGGGAACAAAGTAAAAGGAAAAGACGCCCACCGCAATTGTGAGGCTACTACTCAAAGCAGCTTGTTATAATGCCAGATAAACATTTAATAACTAGAAGGAAGGGGAGGAAATAGCGGTATCTACACTAACCACGTTACTTCTAGAGAGATACACGAGTAGCTACCTGAACCAAATGGTTCCTCCAGGCCTCATTAATTGACCTGAGTGAGGATTTTGCTCACTGATCATCATCTCTGATTCCTGGCCATTCCTCAGAGTCACGGTCCATTGTTCTCAGGGAGAGATAACGCTGGATGCTTACTGATACACATATACTGGTCTCATCATTGTAAGACTAGCATACTAAATACACATTTCTAAAAAAAGAAAGTGTTAAAGTTCAGATATTATACTCTAGAAAGAGAATAAGGCACTAAGTTATCTTTCCCAGGAACATTTTTAATTTCCAAGTTCCATTCCTGAAGAACTAAATTCCATCGCATCAATCTCTGATTCTTATTTTGGAATTTGCATAAGAATACCAGAAGATTGTGATCTGTGCAAATTTCAATAGGGGCAGTAGACCAAAAAGGTAAATCTCAAAGTGGCGTAAAGCAAGAATTAAGCTAATGGTTTCCTTTTCAATTGTGGAATACTTCTTTTGGGGTGAAGGTAACTTCTAAGAGTAATAGGCAACAGGACAACTTACTCCTGAAGAATCAAGCTGTGAGAGAACTACTCCCACACCAGGGTCCTAGCATCCACTGCCAACTGAAAGGATTTTGAGAAATTTGGTGACCTAAGGACAAGATAACTGATCAAAATAGATCTTAATTTGTAAAATGATTCCTTACATTCTTTATTACCAGTGCTGGAGCTACTTTACATTTTCTTTCAGAATACAGCTGTAACATGTTAATGTACACAGCTGGTGTTTCTTCGTCCGGTCAGGAGTCTCTACTAAATAATTAAGGTTAATATTCAATTTTTCTTTACAATTTCCTAAGTACCAGAAAATTATGCCTTAAGAAGATTGCCAGGTATAGGCAATAATACTGAAACCTTATCCCCAACCTCAAAACTTCTTTGTTTTGCTTTAAAATAAAAACATTTCTGCATTTTACCCGGAGCCTTTACCAAGTTTTCTTGACCATACTTCAGTGCCTTATTCTTCTTCTTCTTTTTTTCTTCTTCTTCTTTTAATGTGCTTTTTTTCCCATTTTTGTATGGGGTAAGCACGATGCCTTCTTTGAAGAACTTTTGATTTGGCTTTGGGGTAGACCGTAGTCTCGATCGGCTGCCCTGCCTGACATCGCTTAGACCCCGGTAGCATATGGTACATGTATCATACCAGACCCAGCGCCCTTTCTCCCAGCAGTGAGAAGTTGTTGCGTGGGTAGGTCGAGAGCTCGAGACGTGTGAGATGTTTGTTATGTTTTTAGAAGATGTTGGAGTGGCTTTGTTTTGTGTGTGTATTTAGTCTGTAACACCCATCTGCTTTTTAAGCAAACCTATCCGTTGATTACATACATAATCCCGGGGTGTCTACACGGATAGCAAAGTGTCCGCCTCTCTGATCAGTCAGCTGTGGATTTGAACCTGCACCACAGACTTCTACGAAGTCCGAAGCTGCTGCTGTAACCGACTGTGCCATCGAGGCTCTACCTCAATGCCTTATTCAATTTACACAAACTTTTTCACATAGGTTAATAACAAAGTAAGAGCAACCCCTGACCCCCTGATGATAAGGAGAGAATGCTATATGCTGAATCCTCAGTTATCTCATTTTCTCCTGAAAGTACTTGCTGAAAAAATTTGATACCACAGTCTGATTGTAACACCTTAGGTAACCCAAATTTTGTGAAGACTCCTACTAATTCCACCACTGCCGTCACTTTTAATGTTGCTTAAGGGTATGGTTTCTGGATATCTAGACATACAATCAATAATGGTTGAAATATATTCATTTTCACTAATGTTTTTAGGAAGTGGGCCTACGCTGTCTATTATCACTTCTTTAAATGGATTCCCAACTTAAGAAATGGGTACAAGGGGGGCCCTTGGAATTTTTTCGTTTGGCTTCCCAGTACTTGGGAAGTCTGACAAGAAGTAATATGCCTCTTAACAGCCCTTCTCATTTTAGGTCAAAAGAAATTCTCTGCTAATTTCTGGTAAGACTTTTGAACCCCAAAATGACATGGAGAAGAATCCTTATGCGATAGCCATGACAATTTGTTTCTATATACCTTAGGTACTACAATTTGCTTATGGACCTCCACCAGATCAACAGCCTCCACCAAATCTACAGGTCCCTCTACAGGTCTACTGAATCTGTAGAGCAAACCATTGTGCCAGTTTACTACTCGTTTAGTTAACTCAGAAATTGACTATTCCTCCTCTACCTGCCTGAATTCTTCCTGTACTCCCTTTAAAGATTCCTTTTAGAGACCCATCTACCACATTTGATTCTCCCAAATCTAAATTTGGGAGAATCTTTAGCTTTCGACGGAGTGATAACGCCAATAGGGGTCTCAGCTCGACCTTCAGCCAACACCTTATTTATGGGCTGATCACACATAACTGTGATACTCAAAATAGGACAAACATCTATCTTGCATTTAGCTAAATCACTTGCCATAATTACATCAATGCCTTCTAATGGTAATGTAGAAGGCCCAGTAACCAACTTAGACTCTGTAAAGACACATTCCGGTGGATATGTAGATATTGTGTTAGGAAATACACCTAACAAAACATACTCTTTCTGAGACTCAGCAAACCACTAAGTAAGGCTGACCTTAAAATTAATGACTGCGCAGCACCCATGTCCCTCAAAATTTTGACTTTCTTACGTTGTTCCTTCAGTTCATTTAAGAAAGTTTCGCCTGTGGAAATATAATACTTAAAATGATCCAATACACTGGAACTCTCCCTCTTTAAACCTGTCCTACTTGGCAGCAATGCAACAGGTTTCATTACCCTGTCAGTTTGTTTTTCCATTTGGCACAATTCGACCTCACTTGTCCCTTCTGATGACAAAAGTAGTATACTATTTCGGCTCTCCCTCCCTTGAGTGGAAATTTATTCTTGAGTGACTAATTACCGTTTTCTTGACTTACCACTTTTATTCCTGTCCCACTGGGAATTCTTGTTCCCTGTCCTACCATAAGACTTATGAGACAACACGTATTCATCAGAAGCAATGGCTGCTTCCTGTAATGTGTCTACCTTCAACTCCTCCAAATGAACCTTTAATTCACAGTGCACACACGCCTTTAACTTGTCAACCAGGATTAATTCCTTCAACTTGTTAAATTCATCAACCTCCTTCGACTTAATCCAGTTTCTAAAGGCCTGCTCTTTCATTCGAGTAAATTCCACAAATGTATGGTTGGTCAGCTTCCTCAACTCCCTAAATTTTTGGCAGTATGTCTCTGGCACCATTTTATATGCCTTTAAAATAATAGATTATCATTATCATAATCTGCACTCATGTATTCATCTAAAGTTATATATACCTTCTGTACCTTTCCCACAAGACGACACCAAGAGGAGTGGTCTACATACCTTTTGGCCACAGTAACTTATTAGTAATCTTTTCGAAGCCAACAAAAAAAAACTCAGCAACATTAGATTCACTGAAGAGGGTACATCTTCATAGCAGTGTTTACACCACACCTTTCCACTCTACTCAGTAACCAACACTAATATGCTGAGTGGGATCGGTGCACGGAATGTCATTAATTACCTTCATTTGGTCAAAACATTGTAGTAGACACCAGAGTTTCTGCAATTAACTCATGATTCTTGACACGTGGTAGACAACACACTCATGGATGCACCTTCACGACCGTATCAGTAATTTAAGAGGACCCTTACCAGATTATCTTGGAATTGTGCGCAGAGTAACGCTGAGATGCTCCTCCACACTTGGCAGCTCCCGAGACAATCCTAGCTAGCAAGACAGTACCAAACACAACTAGTGACAGGCAAGATGGCACTCAGCTGAGCCTATATACTTCCCACACGTTGCCGTCCAGTAGCAAAATGCATGATCTTCCAATGGGAAAATGTGTCGTCGTCCAATACCAAGCACGGCTTCCATCCAAACGTCGAACGAGAAGGAGCGCAGGAGGCCTTCTTCCTAGTGAACTACTGCCAACCAATTCTTCATCTCGCTTGTCACCTTTGATCCCCCCCCACCTCCTGTAACTCCTAATAGCAGCAAAGACCATGAAAACAAGAACAAACCTCTGTGGGAGACTACCCTCGTAACCTTTACACAATGTTAGATGGCAGGCTGGGCAATGGACCTCTTACCATAAACTTCAGCCAACTACCTTTACGTTAGATATAAATTTGTTACAATTAATTAAAAAAATAAAAATTACACTTATCCATTACAACACCACCCATCAAGAACTTTTGCTATGCAAAAATTAAGAATTAATCTCTTGACTTATTGAATATCCTCATTTGGACAAACAAACGTAGTAGACACCATAGTTTCTGAAATTAACTCAGGATTCCTGACGCTTGGCAGACGACACACTCATGGATCCACCTTCACGACAGTATCAACAGTTTCAGAGGATCCTTACCAGTTTATCCTGGATTTGCACGCAGAGTAACGCTGAGATGCTCCTTCACACTCGGCAGTTCCCGAGTCAGTCGTAACCGGTAAGGCTATTTCCTTGGACAGTTTTCTAAAAAAACTTCGCTATTTATCTTCGGTAACATAAATGTATTAGATACATTACGCTTGTGGGAGGAATAAGAACAGAAAGGATTAATGCGTTGAGTACATAGCAGCCAATTAGAATAAGAACTAGAATAACAAAGAGAGAGAGAGAGAGAGAGAGAGAGAGAGAGAGAGAGAGAGAGAGAGAGAGAGAGAGAGAGAGAGCAATATAAGGAAATCGAGTGACAAAAAGTAAACTTTTATACGAAATGGAACCTCGGGTAAGATGGGCCATAGAATGGGAATGCTGTCAAATGCTTTCTTACCCAGGCTCCTCAGTTTCGAGGTATACAGTAGCCTCCGAAATCTCTTCTGTCCCCGAAGTCTTTTTCATCTTGGGGGAAGTCCTTGGAGAGGAGGACGATGACTACCCGATGAAATTTGGTCCTCGAAGTCGCCCTCTTCTCTCCTTCCTAAAAGTTCCTTTTCTAAGGTGAAGATTCCTACTGGTTCTAGGGATGCTTCGTTGCTAATAGCATTAATTTTATGTACGTAATGCCCATTCCCGACTCACTGTTTATCGCGCTTGAGTATTGCATTGAAAAACAAGAGCACTGTTTACAATATAGCAACCGAGACATTTGCATGCTCATTTGTAAGCAAGAGGGAACACTTAGGAAAGAAACGTAAAAATAAAGGAAAAAGAGAATAATTTTTTTCTAGTGGTTGTCCTGTCTTGTGTGTTTTACTCACTTTGTTATATTAATGGGAGACATAGTTCATATGATCTCATCTTAAACTGACAAGAGTGAGTCAATCTGAAAGCGTTATTAACGAAAGGATATAAGGCCATCTTAAAAATGACTCATATCTTTTTACATTTCTTGGAGACATTCTAATCTCAAATGAACGTCCATAGCCCTCCTTGATTAGACATACTGTTAACATTTTTATGCGTGTCTAAGAAGGCTCTATCGTACCTTGGGAAGACATATCGTTTCCTGAAATTCTGGGAGGTTCTGCCATCACTTGCGGAGACATGGCGACTTTCTCATGCATTTCTGAGAAGGCCGTCCCGTGTGTATCCTGCGTAGACATCTTTTTTGTCAAAGCCAATTAGCAGAAAGGCAAAAATACTGACCGTCCAATTTGATTTACACACCAAATAAAGTGAGAGAGTTCCAACATTTTCCGGTGCCTCTAACGCGTACATAATTAACCAGTTGGTAATTTCTGGTCCCAAAGATAATTAGGCTCTGGAGCGCATTCCATGAGTAGAGTCATTTACGTGGAACGGTGATTATTGTCGAACAAAACTGATAATTCGGAGGGAAAAATCACCGGATTATAATTTCAGGGATTTGAAATTAGTCTTTGAAATTACTCCGTATATTGTTAATTCGATAAGTGTATAGTAACTCGTTTACGTTGAGTTAATCATTCTATAAAAAAACAGTATTATAATGTCACGTGACATAGATTAACTCAAACAATTCTGCACATATGTATGCACAATTATGGGTAAGGATACCTTGATAAATGCGCAGGCGCCCGCCCGCCCGCGCATATACACATATATATATATATATATATATATATATATATATATATATGTGTGTGTGTGTATATATATATGTATATATATATATATATATATATATATATATATATATATATATATATATATATATATATATATATATGTGTGTGTGTGTGTGTGTGTGTGTGTGTGTCATGTGTGTGTGTGTGTGTGAGATATCGCACTATTATGTTTAATGGAATTCAGAAAACTCATGACTGGAATAATATACTTCTGTATGATACCTGTCTGAAATAACTTAAGCAATAAGCGTCAAACATGGGCATCTTCATAGATTCTAGTATATGGTTATAAGAGCATTTATTGCTGAAGGACGTACACAAAGCATGCTCCTGTACACAGGGGAGGATGCCTCTAGGTACTCTAGAGACAAGAATATGCTTCTGTAACCCAGCCAACCTCCAGCTTGGCCAGTGATCTATTCTATCGTAGAATTCCTGTGGAATCTAAACCAGGTGGAAACGTCCGCAGAGGCTGATTATTGATACAACCCTGAAAGCAACGTGCTCCCGATTTCCATTTCCCTGAAGCAAAGCTTTCAAGGTACAGCAGACGATGTCTTTGGCCTCCTCTGAATTGCAAACCGATCTAACAATATATATTCGCATGACAGACATCACAGGATTCTAGCCTAAATGTTTGAGGAAAGCACGTCTACGCTCAAAGTGATCTTGCATTTTTTTATTATGAAGTATGCAAGGGATATTTGAGCTGAACTTTTTCTATATGCTACAAATCTGAAAAGTTCAACAAATATTTTCATCATGTACTGTAGTCCATATCTATCTATCTATTTATCTGTCACTTTCTCATTATAGAAAGAGAAGCGATGAGAAACTATGATGGTACTACCAACATCTAAATTATGAAAAACTACGTTAGTATTACTTGCATCTATTTCATGAAAATTTATCTTAATTTATTCCAGTACAGATCAGTTCTATATTAATTATCTAAAAGTTTCCGTTACAAAGCAGACACGAGTTCTAATAAGTGGCTTCTCAATCAATATTCGTTTTATGTTGGTTTCCTTTCCTTTCCTTCGGCCGTTGAAAAGCATCGCTGGTATTTAGTGTTTTCATTCCTGCTGTTGGATACCAAAGAAGAATCCTCTGCCTTTTTGCGAATGAAAGTAAATGAGTTCCCAGTTGCACGGGATACTGAATGATGCAGTCAATGTTATCAATTTTATAAAGTTAAGGCCACTAAGTACTCGTCTGTTTCACAGACTGTGTGAAAGCTTGGGATCTGAGCACACAGCTATTAATGCACAGAGGTGTGGTGGCTGTCGCGTGGGAGGACGCTCACCAGGTTGTTTGAGTTGCGAGATGAGGAAGCTTCCTTCTTATCAGAACGTGGATCTCCTTTTGCCACATTTTTTGGAAACACTAAATGGCCTGCGCAACTGGTATATCTTGCAGACATATTCAGCAAACTGAATGAGTTAAATTTATGTCTGCAGGGTAGTGTTACATTCTCAACTTGTATGATAAGGTTACTGGTTTTCAAAATTAGGAGGCATGTTCAGGGGGAGATTTTACGTGGTTTCCTCTGTCAGAAGCCTATTTTTCCAATAACAATGATGAGAAAGCTACTGTGAAACCAATCATTGCAGAGCATTTGTCTAATCTTATTGTGCTTTTAAGTCTTACTTTCTTGACATATATGAAAGATCAGTACAGCTGGGCTGGGTTAGAAATCCATGCCTCCTATCAGAAAATGAGAAGAAGCAGTTTCCCATTTGCCTTCAGGAAAGTCTGCCAGACGTGTGTGCAGATCGTGGCCTCAAAATGACATTTGAAACCTCAAAACTTACACAGTTTTGGAGCTGTGTAAAGAATGAGCACCCTGACTTTGGAAAGAAGGCTTTGGAAATACTTCTGCCATCTGGATCTACCTACCTTTATGAAGCATTTTCTCCGCACTAAGTGTTATCAAATCAAAACAGAGAAAGAAACTGAAAGGCAACCTGAAACAAAGCCTGATTACTGCAGTAGCCTTAATACCAGTAAGAATGCAAAAAATAGTCAGTGAACATCAACTCCACATTTCTCATTAAGTGGTAAGTAAGTTTAAGCATTTTGTTATTTCGTTGTTCTTCTTATTTCAGTATACAGAATTACATTTTACTGTTCAGCACTCAAACCATGCGAGTTCTTAATATTTTATCTGCTTTGCCCTTCCAAATTTAATTGAGTTTAATAAGAAATGGGGGTACGTAACAGTAGTAGAAGGTAACAAAGGGTACGAAAAGCGAAAAAGTTTGGACAACACTGTCTTCGGGTATATATACATATAAAAGCTCAACTACTTCAGACCGTAAACTCTCGTTTTGCGTTGCCTTTCAGTTGGACCAAAGAAAAGTGTAAGAAGCTGTGATCCATATACGAGAGTTTCACATATTCTCTATCTTTTCTTTTCTCTCATATTATCTTTGCGGTCCTTTCGTTCCCTCGAGAAGTGACACAGTTGCTATCGTCTCTCTCTTGAGAGAAAAAAGGAAGGTCCACAAGCAACAGCTACTTCACACCCTTTATCACTATCCAGCTGACCAGAGCCTTTGCTTTTTATATGCTTTTATTTAGCTTGCTTTCATGTCTGTTTGTCTGTTTGTTTGCCTGTGTCAAATGTTTTAACTCAATTTTTGACCGGTTCCCTTCGTCCGACGAACTGGAAATTTTGCATGATTACTCAATCCTGATGACAATACAACCATACATAATCAGTAGGTCAGCAGTGACCTCTAGTCACCCTACAGTAACCTCTCCCAGTACCTCAAGGTTTGTATGAAGTGAATAACTCTTCGGATTTTTCATACCTTCTTGGACTCTGTAGAATAAGTTAACATCTCTACGGATTTTTCGAACCTTCTTTGGCTCGACAGGTTATTATTAAATATCACATTCAATTTCGTTAGCTACAATAATAAATTGGTTAAAATTTCTGTCAAGACTAAAAAGTAAAAAAAGAAAAGAAAAAAACACCCTAGAAAGTAAAAATTAATTATATGAGACACACCAGGATTTTCTTACGATGTCTCAAAAAATTATTTTTTCCTTTTCATGCATTTTAATAAAAGCATGTTTAAAAAGATTATATATATATATATATATATATATATATATATATATATATATATATATATATATATATATATATATTGCTTTCTCTTAGAAAAGGGATTGAGGAATAAGAAGAAAGATGAAAACCGAACCCAAGATGGAACGATGTTTAACAGACAGAACCAGGAAGATTAAAAGGAAACAACAAAATGAATAAACTTGGAGAGGGCTGCCAGTCGAAGAAAGATGCAAAGATGCAAACGCAAAAGGAAACAACAAATAAATCAGCCTGATAGGCAGACAGTGTGAAAGAGAGAGAGAAAGACAGACAGACGGACAGGCAGAGACAGAGAGAATGCGAATAACGTGTTCATGAATTCACAAACTAGTTCATGATAGATGTTGTGGACCAAAATACCGGTCGCATAAATTATTCCCTGGTGGTCTTGTTGCATTGGTCTGTTTCTGATTTTCGTTTCTCTCATCTAAAGGTTTTGAAAAATCTATATTTTGTTAATAGATACCATTTAGTTCACACGTGCATTATATATATATATATATATATATATATATATATATATATATATATATATATATATATATATATATATATATATATATATATATATATATATATATATATATATATATATATATATATATATATATATAATATATAATGCAAGACACCATCGAGATATAGGTTGTGGTTATGATCTGATTTCATTGAATGAAATATATTGCATGAATGAAGCCAGTATCCATATTTCCCTAATTCGTTCATCTTTTATGGAATATTTGTTAATCTAAATATAGGTTTGTGCTATTGAAATGATACCTTGCGTCGGGAAAACTCATCGTCTAACAAAATGCAGAAAAAAAGTTTTTATGAAATATAAAGATATCACTTCGAATGAAAGGAACTCAGGGATGTTTGAGAAGAGTTCCTAAAAAGTACAGATAATCATCATCTGTTTCTTTCTGTTATTCGTTTGTAAATACTAGAATTTTGCCTTGTTGGTCCTTATGTTGATGAATGCAGTTGCCACATCCAGAAAGTTTTTGATGTAAAATTGCTCTGTAAGACATCAGGTTTAATGAGAGGTCGATCTCTGTTCATCGTGGTATTCGTCATCGAGTTGAAATGTCGTGTCTGCAGGAGAGAGAGAGAGAGAGACAGAGAGACAGACAGACAGACAGACAGACAGAGAGAGAGAGAGTCGTTTGACTTTCATACTTACTCTTCACCTAAACATTTCGTCAACCATGAACAGAAGATGTTCTCTGACGGGTGCTGCCCGCAACTGATTGACCTTCAGTGAATCAGGGAAGGAGTCGGAACTCAGTTCCGACACCACCTGCTCTCCTCTTCTTGTCATCTCCCGTTCCTTCACTTGCATTCAGTTTCGGATGAAGAATAAGGGGATTTCTCTGTGGGTATGTAAACACATATCTCATATATTACTATCATAGCCACGATGCTACTAATGACTCTCTCTCTCTCTCTCTCTCTCTCTCTCTCTCTCTCTCTCTTAAACACTCACAACGGATGGGCGTCAAATCCATGGGCGTGTAAAGTGAGGGTGTTGCCCGTGACACCGCAGTCGATTACATTTATGGAAAAAAAATTGGTTTCACTATTCCAGAACGCAAAAGACCTGTAACCATTACAAAGTAACTTTGTATCGTTCCTAACAGAACCCTTCTCAAACCTCTGGCGAAGCTGAGAAGCCTCAGGAATAGACAGTCTAAGGAGTACTTCTCACCAGGAGAAATTTTAAACGACAAGCATCTTGCACATCATAATCAACTGAAAGGACAAAAATTTCTTGCTCAGAAAAGCAGGATCTTTCGCTCGTAACTTACACAACAGAATTACCGCCCTGTGAACGAACATCAAAAGTTCGTAAGCTCAGTCTGGGTTGCGTTAAAGAAACACATATCATGTGCACCATGGGTCACAATGAAGTCTGGGAGTGGGGCCAGGGATGAAATTCTGAGGGGTATCACAGACATGATGTAACGTTTTCCATACGTTCATATGCACACCCACACAAAAAACTAAATATATATATATATATATATATATATATATATATATATATATATATATATATATATATATATATATATATATATATATATATATATATATATATATATATATATATATATATATATATGCATATATATATACACCAACTCACACCAACTATTGTGCGGAAGACTTGTTATTTGTCAAAGAGAACCAACACAGGTCAGATATATGTGGCAAGAATCCATCTAAGCCTTTGCCTCGCTTTGGGGGCCGTAGGAATTGATTGCTTGATTAATGAGAGGATGAATGACTTACATATATGCCAATAGAGAATGTGGCATTTTTTTATGTGTCACCGGGAGCATGAAGTACCTAGGTCTTATTAGGCAACGGGACTAAAGGCAGTTTTTGGCAAAAGGAAACACGAGGATAATTTTGAGTAGGAAGGACTCACTGCATTAGTCAACATCGTTGGGAAACTTTAATGAGACAGAAGGTAGTAATCATGAGAAAAGACTAATGACCAACAAGGCTATTTACCCAAACTTTCCAGAATTACAGTAACATCCCAAGAGGGAATATCTACACACTTCTAAAACTTACAATGTTGAGGAAACTGCGGGATATATATAGTTAAGAAAAGCAGTTTATAAAAAGCGATGAATCAGTGTCAGTTTCTATGAATGATGAACTATGTAATTTTAAATGATATCAATAAAAATACTTCTATAAACATTACAAACCGGAACGGAGTTTAAATAGGAAAATTATAGAGAAAAGAAAAAATTATAAAATTATTTCGGAAAGGAACGAAATAGATTATTTATCGAAAAGAGGAAAAAATTGAATTTTTTATTTAGGAAACTCTACAAGCAACTCGTGGCAGTTGTGACCTCAAACTCAGTCTGTTAGGCCAGTTATACAGACGTTTCTTTCTAGAATTTGGAAATTTCCTCCTCTCTCTGTACTTCCTAATCCGTCTGATCTGTTCCTTTCATTTATTTATTTCTTTTACAGAAGCAGGTTTGCCATTACTTAAAGAACCGAAGTCCTTTCTATCTAAGAGACATTTGTCTTGCAGTCTCTGATCATGATTTGGCAGCCAGGTCCATCTCCACCTCTTCTTCATGAAAATGTGAAATTCATGACAACAATTGTGCCTAGACATAAACCTGATATTCTCTGTGGGCGACTCGAGAACTGTCTCTCAGAGTCAAACTTTAGATCAGGAACAACTCTGGCCTTTCATTTTGAGTCGGAGTCAAGTCAATTCCCAGTGGAATTAAAAATTGCATCAATGGTCGATATAAATGCTTTAGTAAATGTTTAGAAACGCGTGGAAGCAAGCAAAAATGAATATGGAAGGTTGACATGCCTAAAATGAAGGAAACAAAAAAGGCATTGAAAAGAAAGAAAACCACACAGACAAAAATTTTGTATAATTGAGCCTTTACAATATTCCATACTCACGCAAAGGAAATTTTGAGTGAACTCCGAACAAACGATCTGGCTAGGAATATCTCTCTACTGAACACACACACGTGCAAGAGGATATATCAAAGATATATAAACACAACACAGGAAGCAAAGGAGAGAGAGAGAGAGAGAGAGAGAGAGAGAGAGAGAGAGAGAGAGAGAGAGAGAGAGAGAGACCCTTCACTGGAATTACCAATCAGTTCCAAGACAGACTTTTCCTAATAGCAAATAAACGTGACTGTGTGTTCAAGAGATAGATTGGAAATGGGAGTCTGTTCATTCTAAGGAAAACAAAATCCTGATTGACAAAGGTACATAAAACACATAAGCAACTGACATAATTACAAAGGAAACTTTTGTAAAATGATAAGATTCCAGGGGCAAAATTTTATAGTACAGAGAAAAAGATGCTATTCCTCCAGAGGGAAAACCGTCGAAGAATAAAAGGATTTGCTTTATAACAAGCGACATACACTTGGTGTCAATGACTGTCAATCATTTCTGGGTCTCTCATTACACGGAACTGGCATCTGAATTCAAATGAATTTTCGCTTTCTCTTGATCTATATTTGCCTTGTGGCACTGGCGATTTCGATTTTAAGATGGAGACAAAAATTAACAAAACTGCAAAAGATGTACACGATATACCTATTTATTAATTCATTTTGTATCAAACAAATATCTAAATTTCTTTATTGATTATTGCAAAGTGTGAGTTGTACATTAGTGTTTTGCTCTGTACTTCTTTTAATTTATTTAAGAATATCTTTTTTGCAGTTTATGAGGTTTCGAGAGGAACTTTGTGCATACCTTTCATTCGATTTACTGTAAACTTGTTTGTTGTATTTTCATCTAGCAACTTTTTGCTCATTGTTGCTGTTTGCGTAACTCTTGTTTCCATCTCTGATTTGAGAGGAGTTCTTCAAGGTTCTTATTTCTCTCCCACAGTTTGTTTTCCTTGTTTTTTATTAGTGGCTTCCATTAGCTTACCTTTCCTTCCCTTTGCTCACGGGCCAATGGTTCACCCTCCATAGCCCTTCTACTTCTTACTTCAAATATCAGACTCCTTTGTTACATCAAAGTCAAATTCCCAATTCCTCTCTTTTTCAACTAAAATCGCAGAGTTTGAGAGAATCTCTAAACAAGGATCCCTCACCTCCGTCAATATCTTGTGTATTAAAGTGACTCCAAAGATGTCATTATGATATCGTTTGTTCAGATGTCTTCAGTTTTTGAACTTATGATACCATTTTAGCCGCTGACTCTGTAGACTAAAGAAAAGACCTTCTGCCTCTCAGATTCCACTTGTTTTCCATCACACACACACACACACACACACACACACACACACACACACACACACACACACACACACATATATATATATATATATATATATATATATATATATATATATATATATATATATATATATATATATATATATATATATATATATATATATATATATATATATATATATATATATATATATATATATATATATATATATATATATATATATATATATATATATATATATATGTATGTACGTGTGTGTGTTTCTGATATAGAAACAACAGCATAAACTCCTTAAATTTTTATTGTTTTTTTTTTTATTTATTGTCAAGACATGGAAAGTATCCTTTTGCATAAATATATGAAATGAAGTTGTTTATTCTGATGTTGAAGAGGTGGAAGAAGTAGGAAATTGTTTTATTTTTCGTATCAGCTTAAAGAACGCGTCCACAAACCTTATCTTTGCATAGAACGAAACCCTTCCTGTAGGAAGCGTATTCTTAATATCAGCCTATAAATCCCTCCGTACAGAGCTTCTGAATGTCATATGTGACTAATATTGCTGTAGTAGGTCGCTCGAAATACCCTCCGGAGACATGGCATGACTCATAGCTCGGAAATGGCACCATCAAGTTTTTTGTTTTTCTCAGCGGAAGAGGCTGGGTGGTTCTTCGTATCTCCCTTTCTCTACTTCTCCCCTGGCAGCAGCGGTGGGATGGTGCTCAGACTGACAGGCTTCATTCAGCTTTTGTGGTTCCTCATCCCACTAGGCACATCTTGTTAGCGAATGCTGCGTTACGCAAGGTACTTTAGTCTGAGATTAAGAGAAGGCAGGGATTTATTTAGTCTGCTATTGTCATAATCTTACTTCAAGAAGTAACAAGTGAAAAAATTGCCAAAAGTTCTTCGGCGCAATCGAGTTTTCTGTACAGCCGCTACAGCATATAATCGAGGCCACCGAAAATGAATCTATCTTTCGGTGGTCTCGGTATAATGCTGTATGAGCCGCGGTCCATGAAACTTTAACACAACGGGCCGGCGGTGACCTATCCTCTATCTTTGCCAGAAGCACGATTATGGCTAACTTTAACATTAAATAAAATAAAAACTACTGAGGCCAGAGGGTGCAATTTGGTGTGTTTGATGATTGGAGGATGGATGATCAACTTACCAATTTGCAGCCCTCTAGCCTCAGCAGTTTTCAAGACCTGAGGGCGGACAAAAAAAGTGCTGGCGGACAGACAAGTCGGCACAATAGTTTTCCTTTAGAGAAAAATAAAAATCCAACGTAAAAATTCTACTTCTTGAGTTTCCAAATTCTCTCTCTCTCTCTCTCTCTCTCTCTCTCTCTCTCTCTCTCTCTCTCTCTCTCTCTCTCTCTCTCTCTCACATTTATGAATCAACTCATTCCTATTAACTTTTGATGTTTTTCCACATGAAAGTAATTTTATTGCATACATGACAAGTGAACGATGGTGTTTTCTGAGTCAGACTCTTTATCTTGTCCAGCTGGTTATGAAATGCAGATTGCCTGTTGTTCATGATTTGTTCTGTTGACAAGGCTCGATCTCTGATGCTTGTCTTATTTCACCACCATACTGATAAGTGTTGTCCGGGGAACGATACAAAGTTTACTTGTTACGGGTCTGATAGCTTTCGCTCCTTCCATATTTATCTTGAAGCAGATCGGTTAATGCTACTTTCGGCTTTCCGCTTACATAAATTGTTTACTTATTATTTCGTATTAATATTGATAAGTTTTGTATTTATTCGTTTCTTCATCCATTTTTTCCTGATCACCTTGGATACCAGAGGGGTACAGTTTAAAACTAAATTAGAAATATCGGTGATTAAATGGTGTGAAGTAGGAGTCCTTTGATTAGTTGTTTGCGTCGCTCTCTCTCTCTCTCTCTCTCTCTCTCTCTCTCTCTCTCTCTCTCTCTCTCTCTCTCTCTCTCTCTCTCTCCAGGGTAATTAGAATAAAAAGATTAGCACAGTCAATACTTTTTATTGAATCAATGTTAAACAGAGCTTTCGGTTTCTGGAATATTTAAACCATTTTTTTTTTTAGTTTTCTGTAAAAGAAAATTATTGTGCCAGCTTTGTCTGTCCGTCCGCACTTTTTCTGTCTGCACTTTTTCTCTCCGCCCTCAGATCTTAAAACTACTGAGACTAGAGGGCTGCAAATTGGTATGTTGATCATCCACCGTCCAATCATCAAACATACCAAATTGCAGCCCTCTAGCCAAATAGTTTTTATTTTATTTAAGGTTAAAGTTAGCCCTGATCGTGCGTCTGGCAACGCTATAGGACAGGCCGCCACCGAACCGTGGCTGAGAGTTTTATGGACCGCGGCTCATACAGCATTATACGCTGTACAGAAAACTAGATTGCGCCGTAGAAACTTCGGCGCATTGTTTACTTGTTTTACTGAAGATGGAATTATTCTCTTGTCCCTGGGAATACTCTCACTTTGATCATAATTGAATTTGACGTCCATCTTTTGATCGCAGCCATGCGCGATTTTGGAAGAGAGAGAGAGAGAGAGAGAGAGAGAGAGAGAGAGAGAGAGAGAGAGAGAGAGAGAGCTCGTTATGGAAGGATTTAAGTGTGGAACAGACTACAGGCAAGAAATAGCCTTTAGCAACATCATAGTTATCAGAGAAATATGCGAGATAATGCCATTATTCGTCATCGTAAATTGAATGCAAGTGGAGGAAGGAAAGCTGAAAATTCCGGAACTGAGGTCCCACGCGCCTTCCAATCCATCACATTAGAGAGAAGTTTAAAAAGTCATACGATCTCTCTCTCTCTCTCTCTCTCTCTCTCTGTCTTGTGCAGACACATTTCAACTCGAAATAAGAAATCGGGAGAAAAAACAATTATAAGTACATAAAAATTGTTGCTAAAAATCAACCCTAGAAAATGAAAGCAAAACTTTTGTTACTTCCTGATGCTTAGTTGTTCAGAGGGCGATCGTTTTATAATTATTTTCCATTGAGGAAATTAGGTTCTGTAAAAACGTGTTTTCTCTCCTGGACCATCTCTCTGTATACTTGAGAGATATATTCATTCGAAAGAGCCTGGCGTTAATAAGTTCTCCGGAAAACTGTCAAGAAAGAAAACTTATTTTGGTTCAGGATCTTTGTTCTGGTGACCGGCTTATGGAAGTTGTACATAATTGCGTGGATGCAATCATCATCTTTGCGTCTCTCTCTTCCACGGTGCAGTCGATTTTTCAATACATGACATGACTTCCTATCTGTCTTTGTTAACAATAATATACGTCACTCACCTTTCACCGTTATATACTTAATCCAATTCCTCTGATATCCTCTTGCTTTCCTGTCCCTCGCCTATTTTCCTCTCCCTCTGAATGCTTGCTTGTTTGTTTGTGGAATACTGATCCCAAACCGCAGCTGCTTCCTGGGATTACTTCAGACAAATTGCTTGTGTTTTAGACAAGTGATACTGCAGGCGTTGAGAAGAGGCTGAGGAGAACAGCTAAAGAGTTCTGGGGCCTTAATTAGTCAGAGATCTTTCAAGATGAAACGAAGAGGTCTGATTTCATCTTTGATGTCCTGGCTCTCTCTCTCTCTCTCTCTCTCTCTCTCTCTCTCTCTCTCTCTCTCTCTCTCTCTCTCTCTCTAACAGCCACACTTACTCACGCTAATATGAATTTACTTGAGACGATAACGGAACCGCAAATTTTGAGGATTTCCTCCCATCTTGACTGCATCTGTGTGTGTGTGTGAGACAGAGAGAGAGAGAGAGAGAGAGAGAGAGAGAGAGAGAGAGAGAGAGAGAGAGAGAGAGGACATTTCAGGTCAGGAGGGCTTGTACATTGCATATTTTATTGCAACTATGTCACTGAATTGCGCAGTCCTCCTGACACTCTTACCATCTTCAAACCGTCTGTTTCTGTACAGTCACAGATGTCTTTAACTATTGAAAGTAAAGATTTGTCAACTTTCTTGGAGTTGCTGAGTTCGTTGCCTATCCAGCAGCTAAAACAAACTATTCAAAGCCTAATATGAACTGAAGGCTTCAAGCTAAATTTGGCGATATTTTGCATTCTGTTGCCTCCTAATTCTTTACTCTTCTTTCATTCAGTGTTTTTCGTGTGTTGGCAGATACCAAATGTGCAGAAGATAAAAGTGTAAGTTGTTCTAACCTGTGCAAGGTGTTCTGCTCTGAGGATTCCATTCAAACAATCCCCATCTCCCCAAACACCCAAACTAATCCCCACCAGATCTTGAAGCAGAACCTTCCGATTCATGAGGCACTATTTATTCCAAGTGCCGAATCTTCATGGTGTCCCCAACTAACAATCATTCGTTTCTTCACTTACCATTCATTCGTTAACAGCTTGTATAACGTCAAAGCTTCCTTTGTATTGGACCCTTCCGGACACATGTATGTTGAAACGGCGTTGATTGTAGAAAAAATTTTATTTTTCTCGCATACATTGTCGTTTTGTATATCATATTTCCATCTCTTAGGGATTTGGTTTCTTTTCTTATTTTCCTGCGCATTTTAGAAAATAACGAATATATAAATCTAACGAGCAGAAGCAAGAAATTATGTGCCAATGAAATTGTGATGAGACAACTCTCTTTCTTTTCCCTCATTCCTTGACACCGACTCCTTCACACAAACCCCGAGAGCCACTCTCACTCTCTCTCTCCTCCACTTCAGCTCTCTTCTTTAGAAACTCAACATGTAATACTGGTGATGATAATGAAATATATGGGCATTTGAATGTGACGAAATGTTTCAGATTCATGTAAACGTAAAACAAAAGAGTGTTCAACGAAGGTACATAAAATTATATTTTATAATCTTCATGATGCACGCCACGCAATTCTAAGAGGTCATTTCAAATTTATTCTAAATATAAGGGTATAGCATCTCTCTCTCTCTCTCTCTCTCTCTCTCTCTCTCTCTCTCTCTCTCTCTCTCTCTCTCTCTCTCTCTCAACACACTTCGATGTATCTTCAGTTTCGATTTACTGATTAGCGCTAATCTTCAGAGCAGAAAATTTTTTCCTCAAAAGGAGTAATTGCGATTGAAGAGAAGCTCACAGCGTTGGCACAGCCAACCCTGGGTGATCAACCAGGGATGAAACCATCCACACAAGAGGCTTTCCAAAAGGCCACATCTGCTCTTGTACCTATGCTATTCAGTCTCACCTAAAGCCCCCGACACTGTCACAGGAATCAGGACATCCTCTACAGAGTGTGTACTGCTCTCAGGCGTCTTCTTGCGCTAGGCTTCCTTCAGCTGAGACTGTGCTTCATTAAGCTCACTTCCTTTCCTTTGCTCAGTAATCTTTAATTTTATTTCTTTTTTTATTTCAACCCTGTGTTGGTCTTCATTTTTCCTTGTTTCACAATCTGGCATTTTGTTTGGTGAAGCTTGTTCCACAGGAAGGTGAGCAGACCAGAGTTATGATAACGACAATGACTGTGGGGGTAACCATTTCCCTTTAGAACTTTTATGTTTATCTCCCTTCCATGGGATCTCAGACCTTGAGTACTTCATATCTCTCTCAATGAAGTCTCCCAAGAGACCTTATTTGCTGCACCTCCCTCTTCATTCTGGCTTTATTCCCTTTACAGTCTCTGACAGCACTTTATCTACGGACATCTCAGGCATATTTAATCTTTTTTCCCTTTCATCATCGCTTAAAAGAACCTCATTAGAAATTCTAATTGAAAAGTCTTTTAAGATTCCAAATGCATTTCCAAGCAGAGGTACCGAAGGGATGCAAGGAATCTGTACTTGGATGAAGGGCTAAAGGTTTCATCTTCATTTTGTGACAGTACTTTTCCTTCGAGCCTCTAAACAGCAAAAATTCAGGGCATCAGGTGAATTTATGTACATTTTCAAAACAAACATTTTTTAAGGGCCAGGACAGTTTTCTAAAATATTTAACTAATAATTTGAAAGCATATTTTCTTTTACTACTAACCTTGAAAAGCCTTCCATTAGATGTCAATTGGTCCTATGATCTAACAGCTCTTGGAAATAAAACCAGCCGCAAAATATCTGCGGCAGATTCATCTCTTGGTAAGGGGAGAAGAATCAACCAGTGTCCATTCAGCCTGTCTATCCACAGTCAGACAGCTGACTGAACAAAGTCTTAGTCAGCTGTCTAACTGTGGATAGACAGGCTGAATGGACCTTGATGATTCTTCCTCCCTTAACAAACGATGAATCTGCCGCAGAAATTTTGCGGCTGGGTTTTATTTCCATTTGTTACTCCCATATTAAATAGCACAGTTCCTATACAACTCAAGAATAATGATAGTCAATATATCCTAACGAGATAAACAAATGAAAACGGGAAGATCTTTAACTTCGGCAACCATAAACAATGACATTCGTATTTTATCAAATGTGGCTGAGTTCTGTTCATGCGAAATTATATATTCATTGGAGAGAACCATTTTGTGCCTTGAGATTTTATCAATGCTGGATAGTGAAGTGACTGGTCGTGATGAAAAGTATTAATTCAATAACTAAAACTAAAACTGAATGATTCATATAGATTTAATGGTTAGGTAATTATGGATATTTAATTCATGCACAAAATAGACTGAAGCAATAGTCTGTTGAATAAAAAAGTAAGTAAAAAAGGAAACTGTCTATGAGTTACTCGCAAAGAGCTGCTTAGAATCCTTTGGGGAAGAAAACGAAAAGTAGGAACAAGTCAACTATGACAAGACCTCTGGGGGATAAAAATGACCAGTATTTTTTCTACCATGTACAAGTTTCCTTTAAATTCACAAACTTGGGAATCGCTTCTCTCTCTCTCTCTCTCTCTCTCTCTCTCTCTCTCTCTCTCTCTCTCTCTCTCTCTTATACTTTGGCAAGTCATTATTACTTCTGAATGATTCAGCTGAAGCGACATGTCATTCCCCGGAAGTGTTTCAGAAGTGGATTTAACCACACCGAGGCCTTTAGTATGTCGTCAAAGGACGTCAAATTACACATGTGTCTGTTTGTATCGTCAGGTTTATGGAAGAGGAATATAGTTAAACAATAAAGGAAGAAATCTCGAAAATGTGAAATGCACAGCACACATGCTTCTTTTATGTATTTTCTACCAAGACTAAGAGGACAAAGCATATGTTCCACTCGACAAAGATTATTTTGACCTTGGTAAACATGAAATTTTTAAATATCCGTTGATAATTTAATAAAAGTTTCCCTGATAGCATGTCACAAAATTTACGTAACATAAACATTTCTTAGCTATTATTAACTTTATTTTTATGTTTATTGCCACCGTTTACAGAAGAGGTGAACTGAAATTTAAATCCAATATTGTACCCTAAAACACTATTGATTTCATTTTTTTTCCAAAGTAGATTTTGGTTTCAATTTTCTTTTGCTATATTTAGATTACAGAATTCTTTTTGACTCCACTGCCCAAAATGATTTAATTCCTTTCATATTTCTCACTAAATCTGGTTTAAGGTAAGTTTTCCACAACTTTATGTAACTAAGTTATATAAAATGCGAATTAATCTGCGATACTTCGAACAGTAATTAAGCGATGCTGCTGCAGAGAAATCAGAATTTTCTTCAGTAGATGTTACGCGTCTTTTTTTGTGGATAAAATCTCATGATAATTTTTCCCCGAAACAAAACGAGGACACAACGCAGAGCCAGATATTGCACTGCACAATAAATAACATTTTTCTTCCAAAGACTGATTTGATTGTAAATAATAGCTATCACCGAGGCCTTTTTCATAGGATCAGAAAGATTGTTTCATGAGTGGGGGAAGCCTTTTTGATGTGTTACTCTGTCAGCAGTCATTCCGTTAACAAGAACTTCCGCCCTTTAGCCGCGCTGACATAAATCTTTCTTTGGCGATGACTGATTTGAGAAAAAGGAAAGACAAGGAAGGAGAGGATATATATTATACTCACTCAGAATGGCTGCCAAGAAGCTTCACCAACTGCCTGTACTAAGTATCTGCGTTTCCCACTACCCCTTGTGACTGGGGGCCTGCTGTGTCGATTCCCAAAGATGGCATAAAAGCAGAACGGTTATAATTTGTGAATAATCTGTAATCTGTAAAGTTTAAGAACTGTTTATCTGAACGCTTTTTGCTCCTGCTACACTATCGGTAGAATCAACTTCGCTCCTGAGAGGAAACAGAATATTCTATTTTAATAATTATAGATTATAAATCATCAGATGGATATCATATCTGAGGTCCAGCAATTTTCCTAAAACCTCACCTGCGATGATCAACAGAGATTTTGACTGGAGTTTGACTGACACCAGTGCGTCTTCATTGTTGAAAAAAAGTTAAAAAATCACGTCGGAATGAATTTTATTTCTTATACATATTTTCTCTTTCATTTTTGTAGTCCTTCAGACTGTTAGTTTTTCTTTCAACTCATCCCTTTTATTCTCTCACGAAACATGAGTGCCAGGGAACGAAAGGCCACCTCCCTCTTAACAACCTCTACAATTTTCTTGGAGTAACTTTGCCTTTTTCCCATAAAAATTTCTGGCAAATGTGACTTACCAGATGGGATTGTGGAAGCCTTGATGGCATCCTTGGGTGAAGTTCATCTGTTGACAATATCGTATTCAAGCGGTTTTTTTTATTATTATTATTCACCGGGTTGTAGGTCGTTTAAGAAAGAAAATATACGTATTCAAAAACGTATTTGGACTCTGGAAAGTCTTCTTAT
Organism: Macrobrachium rosenbergii; assembly: GCF_040412425.1. Classification (NCBI taxonomy): domain Eukaryota; kingdom Metazoa; phylum Arthropoda; class Malacostraca; order Decapoda; family Palaemonidae; genus Macrobrachium; species Macrobrachium rosenbergii. Next base: position 20,705,435 of record NC_089766.1, on the reverse strand, counting down.
TTACAGTAGACAAACAAGGACTACAGTATATCTTGAAAGGATGAAGGAGCTCTCTCTATGCTGTAAGGAATACGAGGTGAAAGAAGGAGCCTGAGAATAATGACTCTTCTCTCTTTGCTTCTTTTGCCTCTCCGCTCGCCCACACCAGAATTTGGGTCAAGTCTAAGGTTAGGTAGGGTTGGTCTTTTAGGATTACTATATTTATCTCTCTCTCTCTCTCTCTCTCTCTCTCTCTCTCTCTCTCTCTCTCTCTCTCACTACCCGTCTGTCCGCCCTCCTTCTCTGTCCTTCTGTCTCTGTCTGTCTGGTTGGTTCCGTCTCCCTGCCGTCTCTTTCCGTCTGTTTGTTTCTCTGTCCACTATAATATTTCTCCCTCTCGTCAAACGAACCTCATCAAAGCTCGTCAAGGTTTCTACCTTGTTATAAATATCCCTTTCATTTTTAATTTACATGTAGCGCAGTTAGACTAATGCTGATGCAATGTCAGCTTCCTATTGGATTCCAGATGTACGGATGTTAGTTCTTTAAGACTAGCCATTTCGGCAACAGACAAAGCCTCGGAATTGCAACCGTATTCTAAGTCCCCATAACAATTATGAGCGGCTATGAACTGCTTCCTTCAAGAAACGAAGAATTTTCTAGGAAATCAAAACAGCAGCAAACAGACAATTTGCCGATTATTTTGTTCACATGTTCAGGATAACAGTGTACCAGGTGCGTTCTCCATGAACATTGTCTGCAAACGTTGCAAAGTAAGAATGCATTTGACTGTTTGCGTTCTTCGTTTGCAAATTTGTGGGTGGTGTGTTTAGATTTAGTGGGGATGTATTTAGGTTTAATGGGAGTTGTGTTTATGTTTAGTGGAAGATGTGTTTAGGTTTGGTGGGAGGAATGTTTAGGTTTAGTAGTGGATGTGTGTAGGTTAATGAGGAGATGCATTTGGGTTTAGTAGGGGTGTGTGTTTAGGGTTAGTGAGGGTGAGTTTAGGTATAGAGGGGGTGTGTTTAGGTTTAGTGAGGGGTGTGTTTAGGTTTTGTTGGTGGTGTGTGTTTAGATTTAATGGGGTGTGTGTTCAGTTTTAGCGGGAGGGGTGCTTATTTTTAGTGGAGGATGCATTTAGGTTTTAGTGGGGGGTGCATTTAGGTTTAGTGGGAGTGGTGTTTAGGTTAAATGGTGGATGGGTTTAGGTTTAGGGGGTGTTTTAGTTTAGTGGGGGTGTGGTTAGGTCTAGTGTGGAATATATTTAAGTTTATTGGGGATGTGTTTCGATTTAGGGGGGTTTTATGTTTAGTGGGTGTGTTTAGTTTCAGTGGGGGCTGCATTTAGGTTTAGTGGGTGGTGTGTGTTGAGGTTTAGTAGGGGGTGCATTTAGGTTTAGTGGGTGGTGTGTGTTGAGGTTTAGAAGGGGCGCATTTAGGTTTAGTGGGTGGTGTGTGTTGAGGTTTAGTGGGGGTGCATTTAGGTTTAGTGGGTGGTGTGTGTTGAGGTTTAGTGGGGGTGCATTTAGGTTTAGTGGGTGGTGTGTGTTAAGGTTTAGTGGGGGCAAATTTAGGTTTAGTGGGTGGTGTGTGTTGAGGTTTAGAAGGGGCGCATTTAGGTTTAGTGGGTGGTGTGTGTTGAGGTTTAGTGGGGGTGCATTTAGGTTTAGTGGGTGGTGTGTGTTGAGGTTTAGTGGGGGGCAAATTTAGGTTTAGTGGGTGGTGTGTGTTGAGGTTTAGAAGGGGGTGCATTTAGGTTTAGTGGGTGGTGTGTGTTGAGGTTTAGTGGGGGCCCATTTAGGTTTAGTGGGTGGTGTGTGTTGAGGTTTAGTGGGGGCGCATTTAGGTTTAGTGGGTGGTGTGTGTTGAGGTTTAGTGGGGGGATGATGCGGTCGTGTGTGTTGAGCCTTAGGTTTAGTGGGTGGTGTGTGTTGAGGTTTAGTGGGGGTGCATTTAGGTTTAGTGGGTGGTGTGTGTTGCGGTTTAGTGGGTGGTGCATTTAGATTTAATGGGTGGTGTGTTGAGGTTTAGTCAGGGGTGCAATTAGGTTTAGTGGGTGGTGTGTGTTGAGGTGTAGTGGTGGGTGTATTTAGGTTTAGTGGGTGGTGTGTGTTGAGGTTTAGTGGGTGGTGCATTTAGGTTTAGTGGGTGGCGTGTGTTGAGGTTTAGTGGGGGGTTGCATTTAGGTTTAGTGGGTGGTGTGTGTTGAGGTTTAGTAGGGGGTGCATTTAGGTTTAGTGGGTGGTGTGTGTTGAGGTTTAGTGGGGAATGTGTTTAGGTTTGGTGGGAGGGGTGTTTAGGTTTAGTAGATGATGTGTTTAGGCTTAGTCGGTGTGTGTTTTGGTTAAGTGGGGGTGCCTTTTGGTTTAGTGGGGTGTGCTTAAAGGTCTAGCGGCGGTGTTACAGTTTAGTGGGGGTGCGTTTAGACTTAAGTGTGGGGTGTGTTTCAATTTAGGATGTGTTTCGGTTTAGCGGGGACATGTTAATCAAAATCACACCGTATGCATATATAAATATATATATCTCAGGTTGAAGAGGTAAAGGCACGCATGTCTCTTACAAGAACAAGTTTATTCAGCCAACGTTTCACATCACATGATGCATCCTCAAGGCTGGAAATTACAGACAATAAATACTTAAAATGTCACTTCCACAATGGGAAAAGCTTCTTTAAAAATTTTTAAAAATTTACAACTACAAAAAAATTATTAAAACAAGAACTTGAAAGGAACACCTACCAAGGCAAGAGCTAAAAAGTGACTAGAAAGACAGGGAGGAAATAAACAAACGAAAGAAACCATTTTAAGTATTTATTGTCTGTAATTTCCAGCCTTGAGGATGCATCATGTGATGTGAAACGTTGGCCGAATAAACTTGTTCTTGTAAGAGACATGCGTGCCTTTACCTCTTCAACCTGAGATGTTTGTCGGGTCTGTTTCCCTGCGATTCTTCTAAATATATATAGGCAGCATATATATATATATATATATATATATATATATATATATATATATATATATATAATATATATATATATATATATAACCCCATATATATATATATATATATATATATATATATATATATATATGTATATATATATATATATATATATATATATATATATATATATATATATATATATATATATATATATATATATATATATATATATATATATATATATATATATATATATATATATATATATATATATATATATATATATATATATATATATATATATATATATATATATATATATATATATATATATATATATATATATATATATATATATATATATATATATATATATATATATATATATATAAATATATATATATATATATATATATATATATATATATATATATATATATATATATATATATATATATATATATATATATATATATATATATATATATATATATATATATATATATATATATATATATATATATATATATATATATATATATATATATATATATATATATATATATATATATATATATATATATATATATATATATATATATATATATATATATATATATATATATATATATATATATATATATATATATATATATATATATATATATATATATATATATATATATATATATATATATATATATATATATGTATGTATGTGTGTGTGTGTGTGTGTGTGTGTGTGTTTTTCACAACTGGAGAAACACATGAAATGTAATCATTCGCAAAAAAAAGCAATAAAAAACAAGAAGTCAATCAATATTGGTAGCCACATGGATTGTCTCTGACGGTACGAAACCAATGATACCGAATGAAAACAAATCAAAACTAAAAATGTAAAGAATATGAAGAATAAGAGAAAGTCTGTGTGGTATTACATGTTCTTTATGTACGTATGTATATGTTTCAGTTCCAGGAACATAATTATTTCCGTCATTCGCAAGTGATGAAGTTTTCCTTCGCTAGAGGAAGCCTCCAGTTTCTTGTTACTCTTGAAATGTGGCTCAGATGAAGACGAATTCTGTCTCTCGATTCTCCTGCTTAAAGACTGCACTCATTTGCTTTTTGAATTAAAGTTGTTATGTAATATGCAGATTTTCTTTTTTCATTTGAAGAATGATGTAATCATGGTATGATAACATTGATACAATCATGTCGGTGATATGAGACTTCATAGGAACGACAAAAAGGAGTGTGACGTGAGATAGGAATTATGAAGGCAAAAACAAAAATGTCAACTGATGAGTCACCTCAGAAATCACAATTTCAATTAAACAGGGAGAAAATATAAACCCTGTTATTAACCACAACTTATCCGCTTTAAATTTCCTTACTTTTTATTCAGAGTTGACCAACAACGAATGACAACAATATTTTATTCAGAGTAAAATTTGTCAATTGACTGAATAGAATATTATCGTTGCCATTCTCTGTTCGTCAACTCTGAATAAAAATTACGGAAATTTAAAGTGGATATGTTGTGGTTAATAACAAAGGGTTATATTTTTCTCCCTGTTTAACTGAAGTAGCGATTTCTGAGGTGACACACCATTTGGCATATTTGGTTCGCCTTCATAATTCATATCACACGTCACACTCCATTCTGTCGTTCTTATGAAGCCTCATAATACGAACATGATTGTATCAGCGTTATTGTACCATGATTACACCATTCTTCAAATGAAAAAAGTAAATCTGCATATTACATAACAACTTTAATTCAAAAAGCAAATGAGTGCAGTCTTTGATAAGGAGAATCGAGAGACAGGATCCCCCTCCATCTGAGCCACATTTCAAGAGTGACAAGAAACTGGAGGCTTCCTCTATCACTTACAAATGACGGAAGTAAATATGTTCCTGGAAATGAAATTCAACATGTATATTGTATCCTTACGACGTCATTTGTGACTTTGCAAGATTTTTCATGCAATGAAATATCCCATGATGACTTTTTCTCTAAGAAGAATCTTCTCTAACTTGACATTTTGTGGGTGAGAAGAAAAACTAGTAAATGGTAAAGGCAAAATCTGCTCTAATTTTCTGGATCAAAGGGAAAGAGAAACTCTTGTTGAAGTCGTCGCTGAATGAACGTCTTTACTGGCCTTACTTTCTTTTTTTTCTATAGAGCGCGAAAACTATCTTCATTTTGAGAGAAGACAAAGGAATATGTACTCCTGCCCTCGGGTTGCGATCCAGGATTTGAAAAACTCTCTCTCTCTCTCTCTCTCTCTCTCTCTCTCTCTCTCTCTCTCTCTCTCTCTCTCTCTCTCTCTCTCTGTATGTTAAAGATTGAAATCTACGGTTTGGAAATTGAAAGGCCGTACTTAATGGCGTCACTGTAGCTTCCTGATCTTAGAGCAAACTCTCTCCGCACATAGGCTGGGTAATTTAGTGGTTAGGACGTGTTTCTCACGAACGAGAGATCCTGTGGTCGACCCCTGAGCGAACCGCATAGATTGTAGCACGTATATATGTTCCATGAACACAAGTTGTGCCACTGATGACTTCACAAGAGAGACAGTATCTCGCTGTCAGTCGACTATGGTGGATCTCAATCAAGGTGCAGAAGGGCATGGGGCTCGCAGTCTCACCATAAAAGTCTCTTCCCATCACTCGTGTTGCTATCTCATCGGCACTGCTCCTGAACTTTATATCATCGTAGGTGAATGAAAGGATTCTCAGTCTTAAAACCCTTTCTCTCTTTTCCTTATGTGTCGGCGCTTTTTCTTCTTCTTTTGCTCAGTCTTCTCTTTTCCTTTCTCCACAAAATGACGTCTTCTGCAAGTTCTTTGAACTTTCAGTCCCTTAGCGTATTTAAGTTTTTTTTTTTTTCATTTCCTAAGATTCGGAAGTACGAAATAAGTAAATTTAATACGACATGAAATACCGCCATTCCCAACAAAAAGGAGTCTGACATAAAACAAAAAAACAATACTGGTTTAAATTACAGTCCTTGTAGTTATTCTGTAAATGCACAGAACGAGCATACTTCGTCACACCGCTTAGTACTTAGAGACGGTCCTATCAAAATATTCCTTGCAGAGCATTTTTATGACGCTATGAAAACGTTAGGCCTATATGGACTACCATTTGGCCATTGTGATCTGTCCGGAATGAATGGGACATTTATGTCTATATCAGACGGTTTGTAGGACTCTTACTTATATATATTCAGTATGTTATCGTCTTCGCCCCAGCCACTGGTATTTATTGCTTTCCTGATACCCTGCTGTGCTTCTCCCAGTTGAGGAAAAATGTAAACACAAGAAGTTCGCCCTTTCAGCTCTATGTAGGTGTAATTTCCGTGAGTAATAGGAATGTTTACTTATGCACAAAACGACTCCTAACCTGGAATAAGATGCAGTATTCCTACCTCCCTTAGCCTTACTTCCGTTACAAAACGTGATTCTAGAATGTCTGTTCTATATTTAGTCTTCATTTGCTGTCATCAGCATATCAGGAAAAGAAATTCTGCCGGGTCAGTTCGATACTTAAACAGTATTTTCATGTTAATTTGCCACCCAAAGAGGTCAACGAACTTTCGACAAGATTTTCCAGTTGATATATCCCAGACGATATTATGGTCCTGCACAGAAGCACATTGGAAGGTTCTGTAATATACATCCGTCTAATACCGTGGGTCTCAGACATCCTCAGTGTGTATTTCAGTAGCAAGACCAACAGTTAATCTATTCTCCGTCACTTCTTTATTGTTCTCCTCTTCCTCGATGAATCAAATGATTCCAAATATTATTGCTCCTGGTTGCATATATTTTAAACTCGCATGAGGCTCTTTAGCTAAACATCTTGGTGCTTTGTGTGTTCCAGGAGACAATTTTGAGTTTGGCATCTGACTGATATATTAGCGCTGTAATAGGTGGCTCTGCATTTATGTCCCTTAGTCACTAGGCGAAGTCCCTTGCTGGCGTGACACAACCACGCATAAACAAATCAACAACCAAATTATATATATATATATATATATATATATATATATATATATATATATATATATATATATATATATATATATATATATATATATATATATATATATATATATATATATATATATATATTTGGCATATATATATATATATATATATATATATATATATATATATATATATATATATATATATATATATATATATATATATATATATATATATATATGTATATATATATATATATATATATATATATATATATATATATATATATATATATATATATATATATATATATATATATATATATATATATATATATATGTATATATATGTATATATATATATATATATATATATATATATATATATATATATATATATATATATATATATATATATATATATATATATATATATATATATATATATATATATATATATATATATATATATATATATATATATATATATATATATATATATATATATATATATATATATATATATATATATATATATATATATATATATATATATATATATATATATATATATATATATATATATATATATATATATATATATATATATATATATATATATATATATATATATATATATATATATATATATATATATATATATATATATACAATTTAACCTGGGGAAATGCTTACCATGAGCCAGTTATAGACTCTAAATGAATGATTTCGTTACTTACCTCTATTTTTATATAGAATCTGACTGCTGTTGATCCAGGAAATCACAAAAAAACAAGGAAAAAGGGGGAATTTATCTGAGCTGAGGGCTCTACTCACAAGGTGTTTGTAAGTAAACACGTTAGGGAAAGTTTAAAATTAAGTGTATTTACATGAAAGGAAATATTAGAAGATGAAATGGACTAAGCAGGCAGGCAAGGCCAGAGGTTAATTATAACTGGGAAAACTTGAAAGTATATCCGTCGGTGTGACGATGCTGACACACGGCATAGTCAAGAGAGATTTCCACGGCTAACAAACCCTCTGTAAACTGAGAGATTCACGAATTAAAAGCCAGTAAGGATGCAATAAAATATACATTAGACAAGGCAAGCACAGAGGGTGCCAAGAAGCCTTGAACATATGGTTTTATGTAATTATTTAAACAGGCATTTACGTAACACTGCCCTAACAAGGCAAGATTGATATGGAAACACTGGTACTTAGAAATGGAAATAGGAAGATTAGTACGAGAACTAAAACAGTGTGACTGACTGGAAGACTAAAGTTCCCTACAAGATAGGACCATGTGGTAGGGCATAGCTCTCTGAAGGAGGCGGGAATGGAAGGGGGAGATGCGTCTCGCTCGCATCCAGCAATGTCTCTCTCGCTTGTTCCTTCAGGGAGACCCTTATATGACTTCAGTCAGGGGTCAGGAGATTATCCACAGGCAGATTGGGGTTGGTGTCGTTTCCCTATGCGTGGGCATCATCTATGACTCAGTCCAGGTGTTCATTCCAGCTGTCCTCTCTTAATCTGCCTCCCCGGCGCTATTTCTGCCTCTGGCCAGGCGTAGGATCTGAAAGCAAAGTCCCCCACAGCGTCACATGGTCAAGACAAGAAAGTTGAAAGGTGATTAAGAGTGTGGTTAACAGCTTAAGGGAGGGGCCTATATTCCTTCCGCCCTTCCTTGTCAGGCAGTGCCCAAAATGTGCTGTTGTATTTTCCAGCTTTAAATGAAGCATTTGATGGCTGGGATTCTTGGGAAAATATAATAATATATAATGATGTATGTATGTATGTATGTATGGATGTGTGTGTGTGTGTGTTTCTGTGTATGTTCCAGGATAACTCTGAAACACATTGAGCAATTTCAACCAAACTTGGTTTACATATGACTTACTATCTGGAAAAGAATACTGTGGGTGGGGGTAAGACATCACTGGCGCCAAAGGGTGTTGGGGGTGAGAAGGGGGTGACGCATAAAACGACAAATATTAATGTCTATTCCATAGTTTTCGAGGTTGCTGAGATGATTAGTGACACTCCTGATGCCTTTTAAGTCCACGTTCAACCCTGCTAGGAATGGGAGGTGAGAAGGGATGAAATATAAAATGTCAAAAATGTTGGGCAATGTAATTGAAGCAACTATCTTAACAGGAAAGAGGGAGAGGAAGAGAGAGAGAGAGAGAGAGAGAGAGAGAGAGAGAGAGAGAGAGAGAGAGGAAGTGAGATAGAGTAGAGGGATGTTAGGGAGGAGAGAGAGAGAGAGAGAGAGAGAGAGAGAGAGAGAGAGAGAGAGACAGACAGACAGAGAGAGAGAGAGAGAGAGAGAGAGAGAGAGAGAGAGAGAGATTATCAGAGAGATTTTAAGACATCACATCAGCACCAAAGGACACCAAAGGGGGTGGGGGTGGGAAGGGCTTTCCTAAAACAGGACTGGTTCTGCCTAGAGACTTAGTAACTAAATAAACTCTACAAGTTTATCATAGCTCATTTCAATATACATATGACTTACTATCTGGAAAGGAATAATTTTTTGGGGGGTGGGTAAGACATCACTGGCACCAAGGGGGACAGGAAGTGGGAAGGGGTGACATGTAAAAATAACCAAAAACAACAGATATTGGTATCTAATTCATAGTTTTCAAGGTTGCTGAGATGAATAGTGACAGTCTCGATGCCCTTAAGTCCAAGTTCAGCCCCTATAGGAATGGGGGTGAGAAAGGGTGAAATATAAAATGTCAAAAATGCTGGGCAATGTAATTGAAGCAACTATCTTAAAAGCAAAGGGAGAGAGAGAGAGAGAGAGAGAGAGAGAGAGAGAGAGAGAGAGAGAGAGAGAGAGTGGAGAAAGAGGGAAAGAGTGAGGGAGAGTTGGAGAGAGAGAGAGAGAGATAGTTTATTGCTTGACATTCAAAGTTTTCCCGGGCAGTGCCGGGTTGGTCAGCTAGACGAATCTAAAGGCAAATTTGCACACGACGCAATATTGGTGAGTAATTGATAGCTGATAGTTCAGCTAAATGGTAAATGCAACAAGAGTCATGCAATTTCAAGGCTCTTTCAGGATTCATGAAATATTTACGCTGTTTGCAAATGACATAGAAAGAGTTCACAAAAATAAATGGAATCCTTGGGTTGGTATTATACTAATACTTGCTATACAAATACATGTATACACCCTTCTTTAATGAAATAATATTGTTATCAACAGAAATATTGAAAATAAACAAATATAACAAAGCTTATGAAGCTTCACTTTTCTCATTAGAGATTGTCATTAAGGTCATGTCTTCCAAACATATTATTGTTCCCCTTCTTGTAATTACGGTGTAGTATTTTACAGGTTATGTTATAGGTGGAACGCTACTTGATGACCCTTTTCATCAAAGATATGGTTCTCGTATCGTCCTGCTCTTGGAAAACTTGACTCCGAACATTTCCAGACTTTTCTCATTGCCTGGCATAACAGTCTTGTCCGACAAGTTCCCTTTTGGGACCCCTGCTTTCTTGTGAACAATCTCCCGCTGGTTATCTGCCTGCCCAACTTCCGGTGCAGCAGACGATGTTGTGTTCGGCCTTTTCTCTGGCGTGTCCACCTGAGATCTGTCCTCGCCTCTACTCCTGTCCCGTCCTCTGCAGCCTTCTCCTCCAGAGGACAGTCAACAGTCACTTCCCGGCAATACGACTTGTCCAAAGGCCACAGCATCTTCTTCGGTCTTCCACCTCATTCCATTCACAGTTCCTCTCATGACTGCCTTACGCTGTTATTGAGCATCTGAAGGAAGACAGGTGAGTGCGTTTTCAAAAAAAGAATAAGAAATGTTTCCATCACCTTCTTGAACTCTTCTATCCCAAATTACAAATAGTTTCGGTGTGTATATATAATCACACCTATTTTATATATTTGTGTATTTTTAGTAATTCCACTACCTAACATAAACTAGTATACTCTGGAAAATTTATTATCTTTTTGTTGAAATCATATATCATATCCTTACGCATAAATCCTCTGACACTATCAGACACTTAATAAGATATAGGCCACCATCACTTGACGCCTCACTGTATTTTATTAATGGTTATCATGTCGATGAGATCATAGGCAATATATATGCAAATACTTGTGATTTCCGAAGGGAGGGGTGTTGGCTAACCGGGATGAGGATTGTAAAGGCATTTATTTTAGATGAAAGGCGGGAGACCAAGAATAGTCCCCCTCGTTAACGAAGGCCATTGGGCTTGTCAGTCTCGGGAAAGATATCCTACAACTTTATATGCACAACCTTTATGGAGGTGTTAGCCGTTTGTGAATTGAGGCTGTTGCGTTCTGACAATTAAGATACTGCATTCTCCAAGTTTCCAGCGCTTAGGAAGTTCTGAGACATTGATGTCTATCTATTTCAAGACAGTTTCTAAATACAAACAGAAGTCAAAGGTTATCGTCATGAGACATAACATATGCATGAGGAGGTATACATAAGGAGATGCCTGAGATCCATCCCAGTAACTTCATCTCCTCTCTCCTGTCCAAAAATGTTTCCTCTCTCCCCTTCAAAGGTCCAGCAGTCCTCCAGTCGAGACTGGATCCGCCAGTATGCGAACCTCTCCTCATTGAGTCTTTTCTACTGGAGTGACTGACCTCTGCACCAACCGCTCTCCAGTAAATGCAAGACGTTTGACTCTCTCGTGCATCTGCTTCTGTGTTCCTTTTTCTTCTTCTTGGTCTTTGGTGTCTCATTTACCCAGCGAGTCTATTCAGGGCTCTAATCTCATCTGAAATATTACAGCAAAACTTCACTTCGATTTTCACATTCACCCGGACATCTTCTTTGAACATTTTCGATCCATATATGATTATTCATTAGTATAGTCGTATAAACTCCGAAGTATATCAGATTTTTAATAAAAAAAAATGAGTCTTAACATACAGCTAAAACGTTCCCCTGATTGCCGCACATGACCACCAAACAACATTGTCAATAAAAATCGCCTCTTTTCAGTCTAATGAGACTTTTTGATAAAGCGCTGAACGAGTCCATCTTTAATAATGTGAACAAATAATAATGCAATTAACTACTCAGTTGACAGATGACATTTCCATGGCGGATGATACATAAAATGACTGATTCATTTCTGGAAAAGAATAATGTGGTCTTTGGGTTCTGTTAAGACATTCACTGGCACCAAAGGGGGCAGGAAGTGGATAAACATGACGGTTGACATAAAAATCAAAAAACAGATAGGTCAATTCCATAGTTTTCAAGGTTGCTGAGATGAATAATGACAGTCCTGATGCTAACATTCAGCCTCCCTATCCAGGGGTGAGAAAATATTTTAAAAATGCTGGACAAAGGTAACTGAATATCTTAACAGGAAAGGGAGAGAGTGAGAGAGATTTTTAATCAGGGTTAGAGTGGAGAAAGAGGGAAAGAGTGAGGAGAGTTGGAGAGAGGGAGAGTTTATTGGTTGTCATTCAGAGTTTTCCCGGGCAGTGGCTGGTTGGTCAGGTAGACAATCTAAAGGCAAATTTGCAATTGCACGGAGCACTTGACGCAATATTGGTGAGTAATTGATAACTGATAGTTCAGCTAAATGGTAAATGCAACAAGAGTCATGCAATTTCAAGGCTCTTTCAGGATTCATGAAATATTCACGCTGTTTGCAAATGACATCAAAGAGTTCACAAAAATAAATGGAATCCTTGGGTTGGTATTATACTAATACTAAATATACAAATACATGTATACACCCTTCTTTAATGAAATAATATTATTATAAACAGAAATATTGAAAAGAAACAAATATAACAAAACTTATGAAGTTTCCCTTTTCTCGTTAGAGATTGTCATTAAGGTCATGTCTTCCAAACATGTTATTGTTCCCCTTCTTGTAATTATGGTGTAATATTTTACAGGTTATGTTATAGGTGGAAAGCTACTTGATGATCCTTTTCATCAAAGATATGGTTCTCGTATCGTCCTGCTCTTGAAAACTTGACTCCGAACATTTTCAGACTTTTCTCATTGCCTAGCATAACAGTCTTGTCCGACAAGTTCCCTGGTGGGACTCCTGCTTTCTTGTGAACAATTTCCAATTGGTTATCTGCCTGCCCTACTTCCGGTGCAGCAGACTATGTTGTGTTCGGCCTTTTCTCTGGCGTTTCCACCTGAAATCTGTCCTCGCCTCTACTCCTGTCCCGTCCTCTGAAGTCTCCTCCTCCAGAGGACAGTCACTTCCCGGCAATACGACTTGTCCAAAGACCACAGCATCTTCTTCAGTCTTCCACCTCATTCCATTCACAGTTCCTCTCATGACTGCCTTACGCTGTTATTGAGCATCTGAAGGAAGACCCTGAGTGCGTTTTCAAAAAAATAAGAAAACGTTTCCATCACCTTCACTGAAATCTCTTCTATCCCAAATTTCAAATTGTTTCGTGTGTATATATAATCACACCTATTTTATATATTTGTGTATTTTTAGTAATTCCGCTACCTAACATAAACTAGTATACTCTGGAAAATTTATTATCTTTTGTTGAAATCATATATCATATCCTCACCACAAAAATCCTCTGACCGCATCAATCAATCCTGTCTGACACTATCAGACACATAATAAGATATAGGTGACCATCACTTGACGCCTCACTGTATTTTTCATTAATGGTTATCATGTCGATGAGATCATAGGCAATATATATGCAAATACTTGTGATTTCCGAAAGGGTGTTGGCTAACAGGGATGAGGATTGTAAAAGGCATTTATTTTAGATGAATGGCACGAGACCAAGAATAGTCCCCTCGTTAACGAAGGCCATTGGGCTTGTCAGTCTTGGGAAAGATATCCTACAACTTTATATGCACAACCTTTATGGAGGTGTTAGACGTTTGTGAATTGAGGCTGTTGCGTTCTGACAATAAAGGTACTGCATTCTCCAATTTTCCAGGGCTTAGGAAGTTCTGAGACATTGATGTCTATCTATTTCAAGACCGTTTCCAAATACAAACAGAAGTCAAAAGTTATCATCATGAGATATAACATATGCATGAGGAGGTATACATAAGGAGATGCTTGGGATCCATCCCGGTAACTTCATCTCCTCTCTCCTGTCCAAAAATGTTTCCTCTCTCCCCTTCAAAGGCCCAGCAGTCCTCCAGTCGAGACTGGATCCACCAGTATGTGAACCTTTCCTCACAGAGTCTTTTCTGCTGGAGTGACTGACCTCTGCACCAACCGCTCTCCAGTTAATGCAAGACGTTTGACTCTCTCGTGCATCTGCTTCTGTATTCCTTTTTCTTCTTCTGGGTCTTTGGTGTCTCATTTACCTAGCAAGTCTATTCAGGGCTTTAATCTCATCTGAAATATTGCAGCAAAACTTCACTTCGATTTTATTTACATTCACCCGGACATCTTCTTTGAACATTTTCGATCCATATATGATTATTCATTAGTATAGTTGTATAAACTCCATAGTATCTCAGTTTCTTAATAAAAAAAAGAGTCTTAACATACAGCTAAAACGTTCCCCTGATTGCCGCACATGACCACCAAACAACACTGTCAATAAAAGTCGCCTCTTTTCAGTCTAATGAGACTTTTCGATAAAGCGCTGAACGAGTCCATCTTTAATAATGTGAACAAATAATAATGCAATTAACTACTCAGTTGACAGATGACAGTACAGCTGTGGCCATTCCATGGCGGATGATAAACATAAAATCACTGATTCATTTCTCGTGTATACTGCTGGTCTTTGGAGTTCTGTTGCTAACATTCCTCCTTTCCTACGAAAATTTAATACAAAAAACGAATACTAAATGAACATGACGATTCACTCTTGTGAATCATCATTTGAATGCAGGTTTCGTTCAAATTCTCTTATACGTTTTTAACTCTCTCTCTCTCTCTCTCTCTCTCTCTCTCTCTCTCTCTCTCTCTCTCTCTCTCTCCTATTCGTCGAGCAGACAAGAACAACTGCAAAAAAGAGAACTTCTTCCAGCGGTAATTGTGTCCAGCTGAAATCCTCGAGGAAGGGAGGTAGGAGCATTGTCTTTTCCTTGCTTTGATTTTCCTCACCACAAAGGAATGTCAGTCTTTCACAACCGCATCATTTTTAATCATGATCTGTCTGTAGAAAAGATAACGGATAAACAAAGCAAAATAAATAAGGGGGGGAATAAGAATATTCACATCTGACAGCTTGAAAGTTTGTTCCTTCTACTCTGAGACCCCAAGGAAGAAGATCTGAACCGAACATCGAGACTTGGGCCTCAAAGGGTGATTTGTGTCATTTCCAAAAATGGGTCCATTTTCTGTCGCTGGAATTGCACGGAGCACTCGTACTCATTCACAATGAACGACTCATTAATGGGATTTTAGATAAAGGCTCGATGATCTGTGGCTCTTACGGAAGCCCCTGACCTCTGAGGAACAGTGAGCTATTCTGTCCTCTGTCTCTTTAAATAATAGACGTCGAATTCTCTATTTCCCGACAGGCATCAATAATGATAATATTAAGTAACGTAGAAAGCATATAAGGCAAACGTGAAATACAGAGCACTTTACTAAATATCGCATACCTTATTGCTCATGGATTTTACTTCAAAAATGAATTTCCTGATCCTTGACTTGCATGGCGTCCAAAAAAAAATGCAATGAATAAAACAATTATTTGTTAAGGAACCCAGCATGCTTCCCGTCTTTGAGTATGTCAGAGAACTTTTCTAAGACTTCGTTTAATTATTCAGGCTTATGAAGGAGAAATAGAGAAGGTAATTAAGGGACAGCTTAAATTAGGATAATCCAAATTTAATCAGTCTTCCTTTTGAACAGCCTGGGAATCGTCGCGATTATTTACTCCGAAGCAAAATGACTCCCAGTTCCAGAAGTAAGTCTGTTTGTTATGAGGTGGTAGATGAAATGAGACTACTGTAGCCTCTCCATTTTAGTGATTTATTACACAAGTGCAAAATGAATCTGCTTGCTCAGGCAGCGTCTCCCCATGAATCCCTCTCGCCAATCTCTCACTCACGCCGTTTCACACAAACTCCACGCGCATCGGTAACTATTATGGTTTTCCACAATTGCCGTAAAAAATCAATTTAACAACAGTGTATACTCAAGATGATACAGAGGTCACTGGAACATGGTCTTAAAATATACTACATATAAAAACTTCAGTATTTTTCAAGATAGATAAATATGGTAAATGGCAAAATATTTTACATGTGTTCTCATATGTTCTTTCTTGTCACTACCTTTACAGAAAAACACCTTATGCCATATTTCGTCCTTGCAATTCTTGCAGCTTTGTAAGACAAAGCTTATCATGTTATTCAGTCATTTAATTATGAGCGTATCCTTCATATTCCACTTAGAAAAAATCATTTAGAAAATTGTGCCACTATTAATATGACTTACATATAACCATGATCATGTCTGCAACTGATTAAACCTAATTCTGTCCGAACAAACAAAGATGTTGACAGCTTTCTTAGATCGGGTTTCCTCTCGTCTTATGCACGCAATTACAATTCCCGTTCCAGGTTCTCGGTCATTTTTGTTAGTGCGATGGCAAAGCCTCTGATAAATTTGCCATACAGGAAGATGCTCTCTTTAAAAGCCAATAGAATAAGGATTTCCGCAGGCATATATGCATGCATGCATATGTGAATGAACCTATTTATTCAAGAAAGTTAAAGCCAAAGGGTATTAATCGAACTCCTGGTGGATAGGGCACACGATTAGAACCCTTCCGTAAAGCCAAACCTTGACAATAAACAAGTATTAACGTCAATGGTCAGTTTAGAAATCAGTTGGTGCAGTCAGCAGTCGCTAAGACCATTTCATGGCATCATAATCCTTCCCAAGGACGCTCAATTGCAGGGGAATACCTGAGGGAGAGTCGCGCCCCTAGAAACCGTGACAGGATTCGTCTTAGTTGTGAAATGCAGCAACTGAATGTTTACCATGGTCTAAGAAAGAGAAGGTCTGTTCACAACTGACCCAAATTCGACCAACTTCGCGCACGGGGTGAGCCGACGGGCCATTTGCCTGTCAGCCATGCCAAGGAAGTATAGCAGAAAAGAGGAGCTGTAAATGCGATCGTGATTTTATATTGTGTGTTCGCGTGTATTTTGGTCATCGTCATTGTAGAACTATGCCGTGTAACTCCAGCTGAGATGGAAATACTGATCTTACTTTTCATAAATTTCCTAAAATGAAGAACTCCGAAAGAAATGGATTCAGCTGTGCAAGAGAAAAGACAAATTCAATGCGGACTCTTCAAGGAGTTGCAGCTTGAATTTTGAATCAACTGATTATGCAAGGAACCTTCAATATGAATTACTTCTAATCTCAATGCCAAGACATCTTGTACAATTACAGATTGATGCAATACCAACGTTGCATCTGCCAGCATCAGAGGATAAGTTTAGAATTTTGTATTCTTTTGAAGTAGAGTCGATGGTTCTTAATGAATCAGTTTATATTGTTAATATATTGCAATGTGACAAATATTTGCTACTTAATAGTTACGGTGTTTTCTATTACCATTTATAACTGAATATCGCAAATGATAGATGCCATGATTCCCCTATTTGGATTTTCGGTGGTGTGCAAGGAGAGAGTACATGTAGTGGTATTCTATCCGAGTAAAGTTAACTGTTCATAATAAATCAGTTTATATAGTTGAATTATAGCATGACATATATTTGTCACTTAATATTTACTATGCTTACTATTACCATTGATAATGAAATGTTTCAAATGGTTTGATGTCACGATTTTCACTTTAGATTTTGGGTGGTGTACAAGGAAAGAGGAGATGTAATGTAAATAAAATTTTTATATTTATTTTTTATACAATTAAATGTGTGAGCATTCCAGCTGATTTCCTATAAAGCTAACAATCATCATCAACGTGGCTACGAAATTTTTCCGTTTTGAAACTTAAAAGATAATTGCTAGACTAGAACTTTTGGTCGGGGAATTAAAATACCAGTATTCCATTTGGTGAACAAATTGTTGACCTAGTTAATCTTTTTGCAATACCTGCGCAAAGTTTCTGGTTCCTTTGCCCAGTAAACAACACAATTTAAGTTGACCATATGCTACCAATCATGGACTTTGGACCAGGGAATTGAAATACCAAATTTTCTTTCGGTAAATAAATTGTTCACCTAGTTAATCTTTTCATAGTACCTGAGCAATATTTCATGTTTCTCTGCCAGTAAAAATGCCAAAGTTTCCTTTGGGGAGTAAATGGCTGACCTACTTAATCTTTTTTGTAATACCTCGACAATATTTTCATTGTTCTTTGCCCAGTAAATAATATAATTGCCGTTGACTAGAAGCCACCAATTATGAACTTTAGGTCAGGGAAGTAAAATACCAAAGTTTCCTTTGGAGAGTAAATGGTTGACCTACTTATTCTTTTTATAATACCTCGGCAATATTTCCATTGTTCTTTGCCCAGTAAATAATACAATTGCAGCTGACTGGATGCCACCAATTATAAGATTAGGTCTAACCATACAAGTAATGATAAATTGTTTTCAGTTGAACGTAAGTCACCAGTTATAACCTTTTTTGTTTCTTTTGTACTAAAAATCAGTTGTAAATATTACAGGAAATTATGTCTTTACCAGCCGGGGGTTGTTTCCTAGTTATGTTCTTGATGTTATAGTAAAGTCAATATTCTATGAATGAAATAAATCTTTTATTGCCCTACCATTACCTTTAAAAACAATTAAACTATTGCATTTTGCTTAATCACATTTTTACAGAAATATTGGGTAAATCCCGTTATTAAAATTAACATCTTTTGTTTTATAAACGTTCCCTTCTAAGTCTTTCTCTACCCATCTCGCCGCATGACGTAGGTGTAGCTCCGCCTACCTGAGCGTGAACAGACCCTCTCTCTCTTAAGGTCCGTTCACACATTCACGTATCAGCCCACGCATGTTCACGCATGTGAAACGTGGCTATACTGTAGGGTTTGTCGGCGCGATCAAGTGGATACGTGTCAAAGGCCGATGTCCGTAAGTCAACATAACGACGCCATAACGTAAGTATGGATTAATGCGTGTTAAGGCTACGGACTGCGCAAGACTGACGGGATGCTTACGTGAACTGCCACGACAATAGGCCACACCCCCATATGTAATGCATGGCAGAGCAAGTAACACCCACTCACGTATACCGTATGTGTAACGTTGTGCGTTACGACCTCACGACACCCTCACAATATCCCCACGTACATCAGCGGGTATACACCAGGTACAAAAGGGCCGTGCTGTGCACATGTGTTTGCAGTGCCATTCAGCGCCTCCCTGTAGCAAGAAGTATTCCCCTGCTGCTGAATCAACATGAAGAACATTGAGGACATCGTTGCCCTTATAACACCAGCACACAGGCAACAAAGAAACGTAATGAAGGCCGTCGTGGAGTATGTGCACTGCATGGTATTGGTGGAAGCTATGAAGGCTTACATTGCAATTGAAAATAAGAAAAAAAAGAGGAGGCCAAGGAAGGTTTGGGCTTGGCCGTACTTGCAAAGAAGAGTGGAGCTAGGCCACTATGACAACCTGATGGAGGAGCTGGCAACCGAAAACTCAGAACTATACAGGAATTTTACGTGAACTGACAGAGACATATTCAATGAAATAGTTGAACGTGTCACACCCTACATTCAGAAGCAACGCATATTTTGGAGGGAACCCCTTACACCAGGACTGCGTGTGGCCATCACCCTACGTTTCCTCGCCACGGGTGACTCATATAAGAGCCTGCAATACGCATTCCGAGTAGCTCACAATACCATAAGTTGCATTGTACCTGAGACCTGCAGGGCCATTGTTTCTGCCTTTGGAGATGAGGAACTGCAGGTACCACAAACACCAGAGGCTTGGAAGCAGGTTGCCCGCGGGTTTAAGGAACGGTGGAACTTCCCCCACGTAATTGGAGCAATAGACTGTAAACACATCAGGCTCCGTAACCCTCCCCTTGGTGGTACGCATTACTACAATTACAAGAAGCTCTTCTCCATGATTCTACTTGCTATTGTCGACGCTTCATATAAGTTCCTCTACGTGGACATGGGTGCCATTGGGTCAGAGTCGGACGGTGGTGTATTTGCCCAGACCCGTCTGTGTGAAATGCTGGCAAAACAGGAAGCAAACCTTCCCCAACCTGAGGCCCTACCTGATGCAACAAATGGAGCTCCTGTAGACTACTTCCTGCTTGGCGATGATGCCTTCCTCCTGTGGAACTATCTCATGAAGCCCTACCCCAAAAGAGGCCAGTCCAAGGAGGAGCGGATCTACAACTACACGTTAAGTAGGGCACGGCGGATGGTGGAGAATGCCTTCGGGATTCTGGCCAGCAAATTCAGAGTACTCCACACGTCAATGTGTATCAAGCCTGACCGTGCAGAGTCAGTAGTGCTGGCCGCGTGTGTTCTGCACAACCTTATAATAAAAAGAAATCCACGCAGGCAGGAAGCAGATCAGGAGAACCCCATCACACATGATTTCATACCTGGTGCCTGGAGGAGTGACCCACCCCTAGGAGATGCTCTTCCAACCATGGGCGGCAACACTGCAACCAGGAATACCAAGGAACAATGCAACATCCTGAAAGACTACTTTTCATCTCCTGGTGGTTCCGTTACTTGGCAGGAGAACTACTGTTAACATACATTTATATTTGTTATAATAATTTCTCTTTGTATGTCGACTTCCAAAATTTTTAATATCCGTACAGTTTACTTTTCCTTTGTATTTATGCATTTATTTGTTTTACATATGTCTTATTTGTGTTATTATTCTTACTTCATTTTATAAGTATAATGGGTTTTAGTTCATTGAATAAAAGTTATTTTTCAATAATATGTTTATTGTTTATACTAATCCTGATACATGCACTGAAACATACAATACCAAAAATAAACATTTGTTATATAAGGTAATTTTCAACTATATATTTGTTTGCATGTTTTTTTTTTTAGTATTGGATCATACACTCTGACATTTTTAAAGCAGAAGCAAATACATGTATTGCAATGTGGCTAAGTGCATTACTCCAAGGCGTGGGAAGATTATAACTTTGAATATTTTGAAATGGTTTATACCTTTATATAGGCCATTACCAAGCAGTAGTGAAGAACATCTTAATAATATGAAAATACAGATTTTTTTTTATTTTTTATTTTAATATAATACACCTTCACTTACTTCTTATTTTTGTTGCTATTCTTACTTTATTTTGTTACTTCCATGGTTTGTAGGTCATTGAATAGAAGTTACTTTTCTATTATATTTTTATTGTTTATACTAGTGCTGATATATAGATTGAAACATACAATAATACAAAAAAATAGATATTTGTTTATATAAGTTAATTTTCAACTATATAGTTGTTTGCATATGTCTTAATTGTGTGATTATTATTACTTCATTTTGTTACTTTGATGATTTTTAGTTCATTGAATAAAAGTTATTTTTCAATTATGTTTATTGCTTATACTAATGGTGAAATATTTACATGGAAACATACAATAATACAAAATATATACATTTGTTTACATTGTAAACAGTAAGTAACGCAACGCTAACACGATTTTTCACCTTTCACTTCCTGTTCCCATTCATTATTGCAGCTGCCTCCATAGTCCATATTTTATTTTTACATCAAACAGGGTCCAACAACCCACTAGGAATCTCCAGACAACTAGAAAAAATCCCCTTTCACCCCTACTTCTCGTTCAAAGACATCGTAGGATTTGTAGTCACACTGGCCGCCCTAATCATCCTCACACTCCTCGATCCTTACCTCCTGGGGGACCCAGACAACTTCATTCCAGCCAACCCTCTAGTCACTCCTGCTCATATTCAACCAGAATGGTACTTCCTATTCGCTTACGCAATTCTACGATCAATCCCCAATAAGCTAGGAGGAGTTATCGCCTTGGTGATATCAGTAGCTATCTTATTCATCCTACCATTTACGCACAAAAACAAATTCCGAAGATTAGCCTTCTACCCGATCAGACAAATCTTATTCTGATCTATAATTAGAATCGTAATTTTATTGACATGAATCGGCGCTCGGCCAGTAGAAGACCCGTACATCCTCACAGGACAGATCTTAACAGTCTTGTATTTCTCATTCTTCATTATTAACCCGCTAGCAATGGTTGTATGAGATAAACTCATAGACTGACTATTCATCTTTAGGAAGACAAGTGTTTTGAAAGCACCCAACAAGAGTTCGAATCTCTTAATAGTCTATCCTAATTTCTTTACAAAGCTATACTAGGGTAACTTCTAAAAAGACCTTCAATCCTATAAAAAAAATACAATAATTTAGGGCCACAGGGAGAAACCTTTTTCAAGCAAGATACATCAACTTGTCATAACGAAACCGAGGCAGAGTACCACGCACCCACACAAAACAAAAACCAATAAACATAATTTTCACATAAAACAGCAAGGAAACAAGTCCACTCCCCAAGAAAATGATAGAAAAAAGAGCTCTCAAAAACAAAATCCTGGCATACTCAGCTATGAAAATTAAAGCAAATCCACCTCCCCTATATTCGGTGTTAAACCCTGACACTAACTCAGATTCGCCTTCTGCAAAATCGAAAGGAGTTCGATTTCTTTCAGCTAAACAAGAAGCAAATCATAACAAAGCCAATGGAAATCCTAAAATAAAAAAACCAACAATAACGCTGATATCTCTCAAACAGTCTCAAATCAAAACCTCCCACCAAAAACAACATGCTCAATAAAATCAAAGCAAGACTCACCTCATAAGAGATAGTCTGAGCAACAGCACGAAGACAACCCAAAAGAGAATACTTAGAGTTAGAAGCCCAACCAGCACCCATAGTAGAATACACTCTTGCTCTCGTGCAACAGAGAAAAAACAAGATACCAAACTCAAAAGAGAACAACCCTAACTCATACGGCATTAAACACCAACAAACCAAAGCAATAAATAACCTAAACACAGGAGATAAATAGTAAGGAATAAAATTACTCATAGTGGGGAAAGTCTGCTCTTTAGTAAATAACTTAACAGCATCAGCAAAAGGCTGCAATAAACCAGCATACCCTACTTTATTAGGACCCTTACGAATCTGAATATAACCCAAGGTTTTACGCTCAAGCAATGTAAAGAATGCAACAGAAACCAAAACCAAAATTACTAAAATTAGATAACTAACTAACTTAATCAAAATTATCACAGAAAGAAGGCACAAGAGAGCCTCTTCCTATTGTCTATAGTAATCACTATATTAACGGATCCTAAATCCGACGCACTAATCTGCCAAGACAATCCATTAAAGTTTATCTTACACAAAGACTATCCCAAAAGCTCAATCCTTTCGTACTAAAGCCATTTTTAAACCACTAAAAGATAGAAACCAACCTGGCTCACACCGGTTTGAACTCAAATCATGTAAAATTTTAAAGGTCGAACAGACCCACCAGCTAAACGGCTACACCTAGCTGAAATTTTAATTCAACATCGAGGTCGCAACTACTCTTGTCGATAAGAACTCTCAAAGAAAATCACGCTGTTATCCCTAAAGTAACTTATTCTCCTAATCCCCAAAGAAGGATCAAATTCTAATTAATGCTATAAAATTAAATAGACAGTTACTCATTATATCTTCATCTCCCCAACGAAATATAAACCAGACAAAACTACTTTTCACCCACATCGCAAGTTAAGCCTAAATTATATCAAGTTTTATAGGGTCTTATCGTCCCCCTAAACAATTTGAGCCTTTTCACTCAAAAGTTAAATTCAAACGCCGCTAAGGAGACAGTTTGTCCCTCGTCCAACCATTCATTCAAGCCTCCAATTAAAAGACTACTGACTATGCTACCTTCAACGGTCAAATTACCGCGGCCCTTTAAATAAATCAGTGGGCAGGCTAGACTTTATAACTAATTCACACAGACATGTTTTTGATAAACAGGCGAGGACAAAATTTGCCGAGTTCCTTCTAAGCGCATCTCAAACTGCTTAAAAAACAAATAACACTCTAAAATAAAAATTAACTTCAATTCTACTTATATAAACATTTTAACTGCCACTTAATCAATAAATGACATTTCCCGCTAATAAAAGCAAACATCTTATAAAAATAAAAAAAACCTCAATATTACTCTAACGTTATACTAAGATGGCTGATTTTAAGCCCACCTCAAATGAAGACTGATAAGACGCTTGACAAAACAACAGATAAGAAGCTCATTCCTCCTATCGTAACTATCAAATTAAACTTTAACTTGACACAAAATTAAATTCATTTAACGGAAAACCAGATATACAAAAATCGACTAACATATCACTACTAGAGACTCATTACAAATCACTTTACCACGTAAAAAAGCAACAAAATCTAGCTCTCTTTGTTTCGGGACTCCATAACTAATATACCAATTTAGTTCACCCCTGATACAAAAGGTACGAAAACTCAACGCTACTTTAACCTAATTCAATAAAACTTCCATCACTGTACTCATTAACTATAACCTCAATAACAAAATTCTACAGAATACTAATCAACAAAATCAATTAATTTTTTATGTAATTAAACTACACGCAAGACCCACTAATAATAAACAACTATTAAGTAGTGCCGATAAGGGCAATCCCTCCAGCGTAAGTGGAGTGCTTAAACATTAGCTACAACTCATACTCCTAGATGCACTTTCCAATACAACTACTATGTTACGACTTATCTCACTTTAAAGAATGAGAGCGACGGGCGATGTGTCCATATCCTAGAGCTACTATCAATCTAACATATTAAAAAAGAAATACAATTAAATCCACCTTCAGGACCCCATTTCAAAAATCCATCCGTTTATATATAACACACTGTAACCCACCGATATCTTTGTCATGGGCTGCACCTTGACCTAATATACTTAATATAAATTAATTTTAATGGCTATATTAATACACCACCTAATAATGGCGGTATACATACTGTTTGACAAGACAAAGTAAGATCATTCGTGGCATATCGTTTAAATGGCAGGTTCCTCTAACTAGACTTGGATACCGCCAAATCCTTTAAATTTCAAGCTCATAACTGATACTAATCAAGCAATAAACTTTAAGTCTAGAATAACAGGGTATCTAATCCTGGTTTAAACCTAAACTTCAATGGCCTCCAAGAAAATCAACAAGATTCAACTTTACTATCGAACTATAAATTTCACCTCTTAACTCTACAAAAAAAGAAACTCGCAAATACATATTCCCGTAACCAATAACCTTTCTCCCTCCATATTTACTCCCAGTCTAACCGCGGATGCTGGAACAAATTTAACCTGAAATTACTGGAATTACTGGATCGAAGGATTTCTCCAAAACCAAAGACACATACTGAAACCTAACTAAACAAATCTATTGATCGCAATTATCTAGCACTCACTTACATGTAAATTATTCCTGAAACAGAGGAACAAGCAAGGATCAAACTTTCAAACTAAAGTGAACACATTATAAAAAATATATATAAAAAAATTGTTGCCTTAAACTAGAGGTTCTCCAGGAAGCTGCTCGTTGGCAAAGACACGTTGAGGTCCCTGGTTGCGGACGTCACTGCAGGTGCAGACAGCTGTGCGTGCAGCATCGCCACCTGTTGCACCGTGAGGTTGAGAGGCTGTGCCATGGCACCACTAGGTGTAGCAAGTGGCACATATGTAGCAGCAGCAGGAAGGGGAGCTGGGGCCGCAGGCGGAGCATCCCAGAGGGCTTCTGCTTGGGTGTGGGGTATCAGATAACGTGGCGGCCTTGTGATGCCCTCTTTGGTAGCCCTCACAAAGTGCTGTATGGCAGAGATGAACTCCACCTTCAGCGCCATCCTCAGCTCGGGCCCCACATCTGCACAGTCGGCGGCAAGCTCCTCCAGGGCGTTCCGCCAGTACATCAGCTTGGGGTCACACAGAGGTCTTATGGCCCCCTGTAGCCTTTGCCGAGCTGACTCTGCTTGTTGCAGCAACACGTCCAGGACCCCACTTGCAGCCTTGTCCTCCTTCCGTGACTTCCTTTGTGGTGCAGGATCATCAATGGTGGAGGACCGGTCATTGGACGAGCAGGGGACTGGAGTGGCACTGCCAGCAGGATCACAAAGGGCAGGAACATCAAGGGCAGGACCATGGCCAGGAGGGTTGCTGCAAGCAGCTGCAGCAGATGCAGACTGTAAAGAGATGGAACATGTATGAGAGAATGTAAATGTACTGTGAATGACAAGGTTGTAGTTTCATTAATTAAATAAACTGTGCATTAAAGTTTCAGTCACGGATTTACTAAACAGTGAAACAATAAGACATACCATCGGAAGTCCCAACACCTTGGGCTTCTTTTGGCGGATGATGTGGGGCTTGCGGAAGTGGAAGATGTTCAGTATCCACTTCTCACGGTCCGTCAGTCGTCTGCTGGCCTCCTGACCACTTTTTTCGGCTGTGAGGCGTCCAAAGCGGGTCCTGAGGGAGGTGAACCAGGTCCGGAGTTCAGGGCCTGACACAGGAGGATCCAGTGACCTCCCTTTCTCCTCAAATGCCCTGCACACCCTGGCCTTGTCCTTGTATGCCATCATGCCCTTGTTGTATATGAATTCTGCCTCCTGCTCCAACCACTCCCCTACCAGCCTCTCATTTTCGTCTGAGAGGATGACAGAGGGGTTCTTCTTGCGACACGCTTTTCCAGTCCCAGGGGCAGTGCCGTCAGCAGCTTCATCATTCCCGTCATCATCGGCAGAGTCAACGTCATCCAGGCCGATGTCCTTGTCATTGAAGAGGCTTTGGTCACTGGCCATGTCCTCCACCTCATCAGCCTCTTCAAGGTTTATGACCACATCCTCCTCCATGGTGTCTGCAGGGGTGCCTGCAGCAGGTGGCCACCTTGTAGAGGCCGTCTCCGCTCCTGACTGGGATGTTGGAGGCTTGTAAGCCCCCTTCCGCTGTCTGTTGCTGCTTACTTTCGGCATTTTCTGCTGACGAAGGCGCTGGAGGGGTGAGAAACGGTGTTGCTGCTGCCTGTCCGGGAGAGGAACTGAAGCTGCATCCGCGCCGCAAGCTGTTTTATACACCCGACACAGCGCTGCCTCATCGTCTCAGGTCCTGGGGAAGAGGCGCTGTTGCCACGTCTACTCCCGAACCTCGTGGGGACCCACGCGGTTCTTGGCGGGAACGGGAGAGCAGCGTGGGACCACACGTCATTGTCCCGCAGGCGCGCAGACCACACTACGGATGCACCACGCGGTGCGTGTGGAACCACGCAAAATGACGGATGACGTGAGCAGACACGTATCTTTTGAACATATCGAAACATACGTGGCTCCCCACGCATGCTGGGATGGTGCGTATCGACCTCCCTACTCCGCCCCGCATGTCCACGATCTTAAATACGCATTACGGAACTTTTTCGTAGTACTTATGTAAGCTGTTGCCAACTACCAGTTTCCATTCACGCATGAACATGCGTGGGCTGATACGTGAATGTGTGAACGGGCCTTTAGACCATGGTCAGGTGTTTACTGCCCGTACACGCATTTGAGGCCTTTGCCGTTCAGTGGTGTAATGATTTTTGTCTGAATCGCTTTAAATTAAAGTAGACAAAACAATGCCAACACACATGTCAGTATTGTTGAACCTTTCTAAAAGTCAGTATATAAACAAAGCTGCTTCTACATTTAAAGTACAAATAAAATATTACTTTTACCTCAAACTAAGAGTTTATCGCTTTCGCTGTAACAGACTTCTCATTTTGTTCAAACTTGTTTCAAAATTAACACAAACACACACACAGAGAGAGAGAGAGAGAGAGAGAGAGAGAGAGAGAGAGAGAGAGAGCCTGATTCTCCCCCAAATAAAAGTGGTAACAAAAGTTTAGTCACTTTCTATTGATTTGCGGTTGTTTTTGTTATTGTTGTGTTTACTTATTTCATAGCCATTGAAGTTTGTTAATTTTTGAGTTACTATTGAATGTTTCATGGAGAGAAATGACAATGAAATACCGTATTAGGGAAGACAACGCAAGTCTGAGGCAAAATGGAAAGTTTTAACCGTTTGCACAACTGTCCTCTTCAGCCACGCCGTCGAAAGCATCCATTTTTCTGCAGGCTTGCATTGCTTTCCCTAGTACAGCATTTAATCACATGTTTTTATTGATTTCTTTTATAATTTCAGGTCATGGTGGGCCATTATAACTGATAACGCACATTCATCATTTCTGTTCTTGTTACACTTGAGGTTTTCCCTGAAGCTCTTTAGTGCAGCTGTACATTGCAGATACCTTCAAGGCATTAGCCGTGACGGGCGTCTGAAGGAGTCTCTGGAGAAGTCAGAGGGAAAGGTAGGTTTCATCCCGGCATGATTTCCGGGCTCATTTCCTTCACTGTTAACACTCTTCAAGGCCATTACTTAGAAAGCTGAGGGCACGAGGATCAATAGTGCTGTTCTTTGACGAAGGAAATCACGTTAACCCTTTGATTACGGCCGAGATGAGACCTCACACTTACCACAATCCGGAGGGTTTTCAGACGGTAGTCACCCGTAGCATGCTACCAGACGCACGAAATCGTAAACAATCATTGTAATAGCGTTTGTATTTGTTGTTTTGCTGCAAATTAACCTGTTTTATTTATATGATAATATTGTGATAGTAGCGATCCGTGATATAGATATTATGCAATTAATGTAACAACACAAATAAATAAACATAGGATAAGTACTATATAGCGGGGTTTAGTGTTGCCAGAGGTATAAGCACTGCACTGATTGAGGATGACAGTCTTCTTTTTTTTTTGTCATTTTCTCTAATTCTATTTGAATCCGTAAAGGACAGCTACATCACAGTTGTGTATTATAGTTAAAAATTATTTGTATATTCGTCAGAAAACTAATCATAAAGAATGTTCATCATTTTTATGGTTCCGCTTACTATTCCACTAGCTGGGCAAAAAAAAAGAGAGAGAGAGAGAGAGAGAGAGAGAGAGAGAGAGAGAGAGAGAGAGAGAGAGAGAGAGAGAGAGAGAGCGTGACAGAATAAAAATTTTTACCTATGATTTATTCCTTCTAATTGTACAACAATAACATTGAGAGTAAGTAGACACAATCACAATATTGGTTGCAATATTAACCACATTTCTGGGTAATATTTTTATCAATGATCAAGCACCCAGCTGACAAGGGATACGCAATCTAGAAATTCAGATGAATTCTGCAGTGTTTGAAAAATGGTTTAAAACCCAGCTTCTTCCCAATATAGGGCCATCTGCCATCATAGTGTTGGATAACGCTTCTTATCATTCAGTTCGAATTAATAAACCTCCGACAATGTCTGCCAAAAGGATGAAGTTAAAGACTGGCTAATAAAAAATTAGTAAAGTTGCAAAAGACATTCATGTAAAGAAAATGATTACGTGATTGACAGACTGGCAAGAGATCATGGACATAGTGGTTAGGCTGCCTACATATCACTGCCAGTATAATGCAACAGAACTGATATGGGCGCAGGTGAAATCATACGTGGCAAAGAAGAATCATTTTAAAAATCAGACCTGCTTCCTTTGGTCAAAGAAGCAATTGAATCCATGTCTTCTGACAACTGGGCTAATGATGTGAGACATGCCGAAGATATAAAAAGAGATGACGCTTCAAGAGATGTTTGCATTGATAAATATATAGATTCTTTTGTTATCGATGTAGCATCCTCTGACGAGGATTCTTCATAAGTAATGTCTCCTCATACTTCGATTGTAAATAAATTTATTGCTTTCCCTTGTTGTGTGATATCCTGTTGAACACTGAAATTGAAATAAATTGAAATATAGATCTGTTTTTTCGACAGAAAGTGGCAGAAATATCTTTAAAAATCTACATATAACAGAAATGCCACAGCAGTGATGAGTATCATATGACAGTGCTTTAAAAGCACAGGTAAATCTAATACTGTATAAATGTGTAATATATATATATATATATATATATATATATATATATATATATATATATATATATATATATATATATATATATATATATATATATAATTGTGATATAGTTTTGAGTTTTTGAATTGTTTTTCTTTCGTGCATGCCGTAATCCAGCCTTTTTTCCTTGCTGTATCAAGGTTGAATTTTCACTGTACAGCTATAAAATACTTATAATAAATATTCTTTAAATATTGTTACACCTCTATATATATATATATATATATATATATATATATATATATATATATATATATATATATATATATATATATATATATATGGTGTAAATAATATTTAAAGAATATTTATTATGAGCTATTTTATAGCTGCACAGTGAAAATTCAACCTTGATACAGCAAGGAGGTAAAGACGGATCACGGCATACACGAAAGAAAACAATTCAAAAGCTCAAAACTATATCACAATTATATGACTTCGATAACAGCAAAGGAACAGTAATAAAAACTATAGTAGATGACGTAACTCAAGAACATTGCTCAGTACAGCATCCAAATAAACAAAACTGAAAATGAAAGCACATCTAGGTTTCCAAATTTCTTGCATCTATCATTTTCATATATTGAAATTTTTTTTTTTTTTTATCTAAAATTTAAGTGGGACAACAAAACTTCATTCAGAACTTTCTATTATAGTACACGTGTTGATAACAGGCGCAAACAATGAGAGCTTGAAGTCAGAAGGTTAATGGTCAGTTTAAGAGGGGCAAAGTCTCTTCCTAAAACGGTCGTACTATAGTAACCCTCCCCCGCCTTTCTTGTTTACTTGCTAACCTTGTTTACTCTTATTCAGTTTTCATCCTCTGGACTTTACTACTGAAGGTAATCTATTTCTTGTTTTGTCATTGTCATTTTTCAATCTTTAAAGCATTTTAATTTTGTAAGCTCTGTTGTCAGTTTTAATTAGTGTTTTTGTATCTTTTAGCCAGAAAAGATGGGATATGGGTGATCCCTGAAGCGCACCTATTAATAAATATATCAATGATGAGCTGACTGTTCTTCCTATCCGTACTCCCTACTATATATATGCATATATGTATATATGTATATATATATATATATATATATATATATATATATATATATATATATATATATATATATATATGTATTTATATGTATATATATGTATGTATATATATATATATGTATGTATATATATGTATATATATATATATATATATATATATATATATATATATATATATATATATATATATATATATATATTTCTATCTATGCATCTATCTCTGTGTCTAACTATCTGTTAATACACACACTAACACACACATATATGTATACATACGTATATATTAACTTTATCACATACACAATTGTTCTGTGCATTAACTAAATTACTAAAAGGACCTCATTCAAACTGGATGGTATCTATAGATACCATGCAGTTTGAATGAGGTCCTTTTAGTAATATATATATATATATATATATATATATATATATATATATATATATATATATATATATATATATATATATATATATATATATATATATATATATATATACATCACGAAGGAAGCAGTAGGGAAAGGCATCCTCATCATCTACAGTTTATTTTCAATGCCGACGTTCCATGACGAATTCCAAGTCGCATTTTCAAGGCTATAAAATATAATATAATTTGCGAACATCAATAACAAATTAATGCAATGGCAACAGCTCTTTATGTAGTAAAAATATTTAAAAAAAAACACCTCATTCCAAGACAAGTCAATAATGAGTAAAAGGAGTTCACTAAAATCTTAAAACAACCTACCTATATGAAAGAAAGAACAAGACCAACATAAATAAGTACAAACA
>NC_089766.1:20666152-20668652 GCF_040412425.1 Macrobrachium rosenbergii | reverse complement strand
AAGGATGAGGCCCAAAGTCCTCCTAGGCTGGCCAGTCTCTTGAGGGCAGCCTTGAAGGGAAGGGTCTGACCCAGAGGCTGCTTCCTCGGAGGAAGGCAGGTATCCTGCCAGGCTGGGGAAGCAGGCCTGGAGAGGGCCCAAGAACTTCAAGGATGAGGCCCAAAGTCCTCAAGGATGGCCAGTCTCTTGAGGGCAGCCTTGAAGGGAAGGGTCCGACCCAGAGGCTGCTTCTCGGAAGAAGGCAGGTATCCTGCCAGGCTGGGGAAGCAGGCCTGAGAGGGCCCAAGAACTTCAAGGATGAGGCCCAAAGTCCTCCAAGGATGGCCAGTCTCTTAAGGGCAGCCTTGAAGGGAAGGGTCTGACCCAGAGGCTGCTTCCTCGGAGGAAGGCAGGTATCCTGCCAGGCTGGGGAAGCGGGCCTGGAGAGGGCCCAAGAACTTCAAGGATGAGACCCAAAGTCCTCCAAGGATGGCCAGTCTTTTGAGGGCAGCCTTGAAGGGAAGGGTCCGACCCAGAGGCTGCTTCCTCGGAGGAAGGCAGGTATCCTGCCAGGCTGGGGAAGCAGGCCTGAGAGGGCCCAAGAACTTCAAGGATGAGGACCAAAGTCCTCCAAGGATGGCCAGTCTCTTAAGGGCAGCCTTGAAGGGAAGGGTCTGACCCAGAGGCTGCTTCCTTGAGGAAGGCAGGTATCCTGCCAGGCTGGGGAAGGGGCCTGAGAGGGCCCAAGAACTTCAAGGATGAGACCCAAAGTCCTCCAAGGATGGCCAGTCTCTTGAGGGCAGCCTTGAAGGGAAGGGTCCGACCAGAGGCTGCTTCCTCGGAGGAAGGCAGGTATCCTGCCAGGCTGGGGAAGCAGGCCTGGAGAGGGTCCAAGAACTTCAAGGATGAGGC
This sequence comes from Macrobrachium rosenbergii, assembly GCF_040412425.1. NCBI lineage: Eukaryota > Metazoa > Arthropoda > Malacostraca > Decapoda > Palaemonidae > Macrobrachium > Macrobrachium rosenbergii. The sequence goes on along the minus strand of NC_089766.1, from coordinate 20,667,761 downwards.
CCAAAGTCCTCCTAGGCTGGCCAGTCTCTTAAGGATAGCCTTGAAGGGAAGGGTCTGACCCAGAGGTTGCTTCCTCGGAGGAAGGCAGGTATCCTGCCAGGCTGGGGAAGCGGGCCTGGAGAGGGACCAAGAACTTCAAGGATGAGACCCAAAGTCCTCCAAGGCTGGCCAGTCTCTTGAGGGCAGCCTTGAAGGGATGGGTGGGCAGCCTTGAAGGGATGGGTCCGACCCAGAGGCTGCTTCCTCGGAGGAAGGCAGGTATCCTGCCAGGCTGGGGAAGCGGGCCTGGAGAGGGCCCAAGAACTTCAAGGATGAGGCCCAAAGTCCTCCAAGGATGGCCAGTCTCTTAAGGGCAGCCTTGAAGGGAAGGGTCTGACCCAGAGGCTGCTTCCTCGGAGGAAGGCAGGTATCCTGTCAGGCTGGGGAAGCAGGCCTGGAGAGGGCCCAAGAACTTCAAGGATGAGACCCAAAGTCCTCCAAGGCTGGCCAGTCTCTTGAGGGCAGCCTTGAAGGGAAGGGTCCGACCCAGAGGCTGCTTCCTCGGAGGAAGGCAGGTATCCTGCCAGGCTGGGGAAGCAGGCCTGGAGAGGGCCCAAGAACTTCAAGGATGAGGCCCAAAGGCCTCCAAGACTGGCCAGTCTCTTAACCCTATCTGGTGCAAGTTGGGTCTGGGCAGACCCACCCTACGGGATTTTTTTCATTTTTAGATAATTTTATTTAATAATCGTTTTTAGTTGATTCTGTGATTACCAAAATATGGGAAATTATTAATTATTTTAATTTTCATTAGCCCTTGATTACGGCCGAGATGAGACCTCACACTTACCACAATCCGGAGGGTTTTCAGACGGTAGTCACCCGTAGCATGCTACCAGACGCACGAAATCGTAAACAATCATTGTAATAGCATTTGTATTTGTTGTTTTGCTGCAAATTAACCTGTTTTATTTATATGATAATATTGTGATAGTAGCGATCCGTGATATAGATATTATGCAATTAATGTAACAACACAAATAAATAAGCTGCCAGTAATAAAGGAATATTCCAAAATCGGCAATTATTCCAACGGTCACGCCAACCAAATTCGACAAAGTGGAAGGTACAGCGAGCTGAAAACAAAGCAGGTCATTTCTGTCAAAGCACACGTGCATCTCAATATCACCTACATACATACATACAGTATATGTACAACACACACATTATTGCATCTATATATATATATATATATATATATATATATATATATATATATATATATATATATATATATATATATATATATATATATATATATATATATATATATATATATATATATATATATATATATATATATACATATATATATATATATATATATATATATATATATATATATATATATATATATATATATATATATATATATATATATATATATATATATATATATATGAATCCATGACAACGGCAACAATGATTACACGACACAACAATACATTTTGGACACTAGCGAATATGGACATTTGGAAGGTGACAATCGTATTTCCATGGCTGAGACGTGGGTGGTACGTGAGATGCCGGAATCCTTTTGATGGAAATGACCGGTCGTTGTTTTCTGCTCTTG